>NC_057796.1:118310233-118437759 GCF_018294505.1 Triticum aestivum | reverse complement strand
TTGTAAATTATCATTATTTTCCTTTTATATTCGCGTAAAAGTTTAGTTATTATGGTCTACACAAAAACCATACTGAAATATCTCAGTATATACCGAAACCGAACCATATCTTAACTTCATATTCCATTTACCAAAGTATTAATACCTTCTAAACAGATAAAATTGTATAATCCTAACCATGTAAATCGAATAAACAAAATGCACACAATAACATGCAGTTGCTTTGCAATTTTTGGGTATTTCTAAGCAATCGCCTATTTGGCGCCTTAAGCGCCCAATATAGGCTAGCGTGCAAACCAGTGCACACACCCCTCCCTCCCTACGACTCTTATTGCGCCTGCCATCGAAGCACTCGAGCACACGAGAGGGAAATTTCCTTCCCCGGTTTTGTGAAGCTTCCCAGGCTGGTTTGGGAAGCTTCTCGAAGCTCCCAATCGGATTGCTTCCTGGTTTTTGTTTAGTTTTAGTTTTATTTTTGTTTTTTTATATGCGTGAATCTTTTTCAAATTCACGCGCCCTTTTTTTTCAAAGCACGTGATTTTATTTCAAATTCTCGAACCTTTTCAAATCCGCTAACTTTTGTTTTCCAAATTCAATAAAAAATCAAATTAGTAAGTTTTTTCCAAATTCATTTAACTTTTTTTAAATCCATGATTTTTTTCCAATATCGATGAACATTTGTTTTTCAAGTTTGCAAACATTTTTTTGAATATCTGTGAATCTTTTTTTAATATGCAACTTTTTTCCAAATTCAGGAACTTTTTTTATCAAAACTGATGAAGTTTAACTAAATCCATGAACCTTTTATCAAATCCGGAGCTTATTTTTCAATCGGCATTTTTTTTAAAGTCAGTGAATTTTTTTCAAAAATCCACGTGCGTTTTTCATATTTGATTTTTTCAAATAGTGGTATTTCTTCTTATTCGGTGAACTTTTTATTTTTTATGATTTTTAGTTCCCTTTTAAATTTTTCTCAAAAAGTCAACGGTCAACCGGACAGGTCAACCGCGAGCACGCATGAGAAAACCAATGACTCCCCAAACCACAATCGCCTCATTTCTTGGGATGACCCATGAGGGGTGGTGGGTGGGCACTGCCTACTCTCCTTGGCGCTTAAGGTGCGGGGAAGGAGCTCTCAATTTTTTTAGTTGCACTACAACGTCGCGCTCGCATGCGAATGGCCGGACCCAGTCTGGTTCTGCCCCCCTGTACGGCGCACTACAATGTGGCGTAATGTAGCGTACGAAGCTCCCCCTTCATCCATCTAGTGCGATCAAAATCCTATACAATGCTTCATGCGTTGGCAAAGCAAACTGGCGCCCACACACCCTCTGTCATGGGCCGGCCAGTCACACGCGACAGAAAAGTTTGAATAAAGTTCACAAATTTGGAAAAGGTCATTGATTTTGAAAAAATGCAATAATCTTAAATGGTTCAATAATTTTAAAAAAAGTTCATGCATTCTGAAAACGAAAGAAATAAAATACAATAAAATAGAAGTGAAGAAAATAATAATAATAAAAAAACCCACAGAAAACATAAAAAACCGGTTGGAAGCTTCGAGAAGCTTCACAAACCGGCTGGGAGAGCGATTCGGAAAAGAACGATGCTACATGGACTGGCTCATCATGTAGTGTGCGTAAGTTTGCAGAATGCACTAAATTCGGCTCTTTTGCCTAAAAAAACTAATGCCCGCTCGGATGACTGATTGCTATTTTGCATCCTAAAAAAGCATAGGTTAGCCGAGCAGAAAAATTACCAAAGCCTGATTGTTGAAAGATTGGATTACAGTAAAGGTGTGGCTGGATCTCATTAGACTGAGATTTAACCAAGTCCCACTCAACTGATATAACATGCAATAGAGAAGAAAAAATTGAAAAGAAAATTTTATGCGAATCTCAATATAAAATCTCACGAATATAATATCTGCGGAGACTTAGCAAGACTGCTGCAACGACCCCTCTGACGGCAAGCGCAGCGTTAGTTTACAGCTAGGATCGAGCTAAAACGACACAAGTGTCGTTAAGATTCCAAACCAAACAAAACCAGTCCATACAAACATTTTCGCTTGACCAGATGGCCGGCACGGGCACGTAACTTTTCTGCTGGTGCCAGTCGGATTCACGAGTGCGACCTGCGCCACCTCGCCACCGTGGGCGTGCCCGTCGCGGGCGTCAACGCGGCGGCTGCGGCAGCGCGGGCCTTCTTGGACCCGCTGAGCGGCGTCCTTTCCATGCCGCTGTCGGAGTCGTCCACCCTCGCCGCGTCCGCGCCGCCGCCGCCACCGAACAGGAACGCTCCCCACTTAAACAGCCCCCGCCGCCGCCTGTCGGAGCCCAGCCGCTCCACCTGCGCCTGCAGCGCGTGGCATTGCACCTGCACGCACACATCGAGACGTGAGCAACGTCGACCGATCACTGAATTAATGCTCAGCATGCGGATGCACACAAACCTGGAGCCGAGAGACGTCCTCGCGGAGGCGACGGAGCTCGTGGTGCTGCGAGACGACCTCGCGCTTGGAGGGGCACCGGGCGGCGGCGGCGGACGACGAGGTGAGGTCAAGGGCGCCGGGGCTCCTGTTCTGCAGGGAGCGGAAGGAGCCGCTCCAGTCGGCGAGGCGGCTGAGCTTGCTGCCGTGCTCGGAGAAGAGCACCTGGACCACGCAGCGCACCGGAAGGCGGTCGTTCTGCACGGCGTGCGCCGCCGCCTCTGTCGACAGCTTGCGCGCGTCGATCAGCCGGCACAGCGACCGGCGCTCCTCCTTGCTGGCGTGCGGGTGCGCCTGCACGTCGCATGTCTCACAGCCATCAGAATCAACGGCACGGACCGAACCCCGAGCGCAACTTGTGTACTACTCCCTCCGAAATATAGGGCTTATCTCAAAATTTTAGTTTTTTCATTTTATAAGGCTTAATTTGGTTGTTTCTCATCACATGTTCAGATTTCAAAGTGCATTAAATTATTGCATGCAAGTATTAAGATAAAATTAACCAATGCATATAATTTATGCATGTATGCATTACAAATAATGCATTGATAAACATACCTTTTTTAGGAAAAACAAGAGGATTAATTGGGTGCTTTTGCAAACTATAAAAAATATTCCACCACTTATCATCTATCTTGGTTGGTGAAATTTTTGAATTGAACCTTATAAACCGGAAAGGAGGAAGTATCACCAACATACTCAGGTCTCTTCATCCATGTGCAAGGGCAGATAATAAAAATCATTGTGAAACCCAGCTCTCGCCAAGCAGCTCACGCGAGTCCGAAAACCAAGATATTTCTTTACTTTCTTTCTGGTGTGAGTAGACTGTGCATTGTTGGAGATGTACAAACGGGTAGGTGTAGATCTGGGCGGGTGGACCCTAATCTCATCCTGCAAAGGACAAGCGAAGAGAAGGATCCCACAGGAACGGGTGGGGAACTAGGGTGTTGTACACTATTTAGAAATGAAAAATTATAACCCACCTTTTATATAAGAAGCTAAAGGATTTTGGTGCAAAACATAGTGGTTTTCTTTGTATGATCAAAGAGATTTCATGGTAAAAGAATGTATTAAAATATTAATTTTTGTATGAAAATTCTTGGATCTAAAGATGCCAGTGGCATGACTAGAACAAAATTCTAGTACTGTGAGGAACTCGTGCATGCTTTGTCGAACAGGCTCTGAGATTAAAGCTCAAAGCATGCGTATTACTAGTACTACGACCGATGCCGAATGAATAATACGGTCATGTGCGTATGATACGGTCCAACCTGAATTACTGTGGTCAAACGCACAGAAACATGGGTGTACTTCCAGCCTTACATTTTTCCTTTACCTCGAGCGTAGCATGCATGCGTCCAACACAGTCACATCGGCCAACGTATACAGCTCCCATGCATGGAACCACGTGCACGCCCTGTGAGAGACTGTCCTATTGGAGTTGCCTTTTCGGCATATCACATCGACAAAAGCCAACGGCTGGCTGGTGGAAAAGGGAACCACAGAACTTGCATACACATATGCATGCCATGCCATGCTCGAATGATTTGCATCACCATCAGCATCAGGCATCAGGCATCAGCTACACTGACTACAGTGCAATGCTCGAGTTTTGACGTCGCGCCTTGAGTAGCAACAAATTGACTAGCAATTGGCTGGATACCAAATGGCCATATCAACCTCTAAAAAAGTTGTCAACTACTGTTACTCACAAGTTCTGGTATTACTACCAATTATTGGCATGTCAAAACATTAGAGCCAATTTTTGATAGTAGCGACTATTAGTAGATCCCAAGTGGAGAGGAGATACTAGTTTAATTGAGATTGTCAGATAATATGCTTTGTTGGCGGTTTGTTGGGGATCTCGGTACTCATAGATTCTCTTTGGAGTTTGCTTACTGAGAACAAATATAGTACTCCATTTCTGTGCGTTATATATTCCCTTTGGAGTACGTATTACCTTGTTTATTGAGATAGTTCACGTACTATCTCAACTTTGAGCAAATATACTGTGAAAAAATCGAGGGAGTGCAGTACTAGTATATTAGATTGGCAGCAACGTTGTAGTGCTGCTTACTTTTTTATCAACACGTCAATGATTCCATTTCTGCTGAAAGTTCTAAAGATCAATGGCACGCGTGCAGGCTGAAGAGCATGGCGCGAGACCGTTTTTTTCTAATAGGAGGCATGATGGCATCACTGCCATGACGATGTACGGTCGAGATTAACTAACAAGACACAGCATAAACATGTTTAACCGAGCGGAGACGCCGCACTTACCTTCAGGTAGGTGTCCACGGCGCGGTACAGTCCGTCGTCGGCGGCGCGGGCGTACGCCGGCACGGCGCGCGCGAGCTCCTCGAACTCCGCCGGCCGCAGCCCGGCCTCCAGCGCCGCCTCGGAGAGGTACGCGTCTACCAGCTTCGCCACCCTGGCGGCCGCCGCGCCGCCGCCGCCCGCCTTGGCGCCCTCCCGCAGGAACCCACGCACCAGACGAAGCACGAGGGGCACGTCCAGCAGCGTCGCGCACGGCGGGCGCGTCGTCGTCGACGTTGTAGGGTGGTGGCGATCGCGGGTAACCCCCTGCAGGCCGAACGCTGGGATCATGACGGCGCCGAGCGACGCCTGGTCGAGACGCCGCGCCGCGCGGGCCTCGAGGTCTCCCAGCAGCGCCGCGTCGGCGCCCACCATGCTCCCAGCGCGGAGCAGGCGGAGGAGGAAGTCGCACGCAATGCCGTCGTCCCTGTCTTCGCCGGCGGCGTCGTCGGGCGGGAGCGCGGCGACGAGGGACTCGAGCAGGAGCCGCTTCTTGAGCCACGTGGCGGTGGGGCTCTCCGGGGGCAGCTGGAAGCGCCCCGAGGGGGACGAGGCGGCAACGTCCGGGAGCCACCTGGCCGCGTAGTGGGACAGCACGGAGGCGAGGTGGTCAGAGGAGGGCGAGGCCGCCGCCGCCGCCTGGGGCTTGGACCGGATGGCGGCGATGGTGCGCGCGAAGGCGTCGACGTCACTGATGGCGACGCACGCGTCGTCGCTGGCGCCACGCGGGGGCGTGCCCGCGGCGGTGGAGGAGCGCCTTGGGTCCGGCGAGGAATAATGGGCGCCCTCGACGGTGGCGCGCGGGGACGGAGAGCTGGAGCATTGGGTTGGCGGCGGAGGGTTCATCGTTTTGCGCGGGTGTGCTCAGTCCTAAGCTGAGGCTGAGCCCGAGCTCTTTTGTTGGAACTTGGAACAAGCGGTCTGCGCAGCGGTGAGATGTGTGTGCCATAAAACTTCTTGTAGTAGCTGCGCGGTGGTGTTGTAGTACATGGAGCCACAGTATTGTTATTTTTTGCGGGCAGAGTCTTCTTCTTAACAAACAGCTAGTACTAGTATTCCTTCCCGCGCGTACATGTGAAGAATGAATAGGAGACGCGAGGGGAAGGTTTTTTCCGTAGGTCCCGCGACTAGGGTTCTCCGGTCCTCCGGTGGCGCCGCCGCCGTGAGTTCCCATCATCGACGGGTTGATCCCGCAATTCAGAATCTTATCCCTCTCTGCCTCCTCCTACTCTCCCTCGCACCTGTTGTTGGGAGTAGGGGGTTCGTGGATTAGGGTTCTGTTCCGGAGCCTCGCCGACAATTGCTATGGCGGAAACAGGTGATAGTAGTGGGTCAGGAGATCGGAGATCAGAGGAAGCGGCAAAACTCTTGGAGAGGTTGAATCTTCAAGACGGGGAAATAGATGATCTAGTCTGGGAAGATGAGGTTGATGTGGATGAAATCAAACCAAAGTGGCTAGCCCTAGGGCGACTGCTGACAACAAAAAGCTTTAGCCAGAGTGCGTTGATTGCGGATATGAAGGCAGCCTGGAACCCGGCACAACAGGTAGTTTGGAGGAGAATCAGTGCTAATTTATTTTCGATCCAATTTAACTGCTTAGCGGATTGGAATAAAGCGATGCATCAGGGTCCTTGGGACTTCAATGGGATGGCATTGCTGCTTGCTGAATATGATGGATTCTCAAACCCGGAGAAGGTGAGGTTGGATAGGTTGGAGACGTGGTGTCAAATCCATAAGTTACCTGATGGAGTGTTAAAGAGTACGCATGCCCTAGAGAATCTAGCTAAGAGAATTGGAGAAGTTCAGGAGGTCCAAGTAACCTTACCGAACGGCTTCATAGGTGAATTCATCAGAATCAGGGTGAAGCTAGATGTGAATAAGAAACTAACAAGAGCTGTTGGGATAACAAGAGCAGGAGAAACTGAGAAGTACTTGGTCAAATTCGAGAAACTCCCAACTTTTTGTAATGCGTGTGGGTTGATGGGGCACTGGCATGAAGAGTGTGGCGCTGGAAAACATGATGTAACAAAATTTGAATGGGGGAGTTTCATATTAGCACCAAGGAGACGAAGAGGAGGTGGCCGTGGAGGCCGAGGGAGTGGAGGTCGACGAAGTGATATGAATACTGCTGCTGATGAAGGAGCTAGAGGTTATGGTAGGGGTGTAGGCAGGGGGCGAGGACGCAATATGCAGGCACCCCCAAATGCCATGGATATGGAGAGCTGGCGGTTTAATGCGTTGTATCAGCCAGCAGGGAGAAACAACATCAATGGAGATGGGAATGGGGCACCCCCCAGCAATACAGTGTCTGGACAGGATGTGAGAATGAGGGGTGCAATCGGGGTCCTAGGTAAAAGGTCTACCGATGATAGTGTGGCTAACAATACGGAGGATAAGGTTGATAATGACATGATTGTTGCGGGCCATGTTGAATCAAGCGACAAAAGAGAGGATCATGTGGAAGACATGGCAGCTGCTGGGAACTCGGTGGGAAATGGAATAATTATAGACTCACATGCAGCGGGGACAGAGAAGAACTTGGCCATTATCACAGCTAGTAAAACAGGAAAATCAGTGGTGGCAAATTTAGTGGATCACTTTGAGGGAGAGGATGAACTCCTGGGCAGCTCTTCGAACCAAACGAACACTCCGCAAAAGAATGCAAATAGGAAGAAGTTTAGAGGTGAGAATGGTGAAGCCCTGAACAATGTGGATGAAGATGAAGAAGAAACAGAAAATAATAGATCGGCGGCCCCTCGTGAAGGGGACCACCGGGCGCAATGAAACTCTTATGCTGAAACTGCCGGGGACTTGGGAATGCCCCGGCAATTCGTGCTTTGCTGGATGTCCAGCGAAGCTGCAGCCCAGATGTGATGTTTTTATCGGAGACATACTTAGAAAGTTATCCGGCCGAGTGCCTGAGGAGGAGACTGAAGATGGACCAAAAGATGGTCTGTTTTGTAGATAGTAGGAAGGGAGGACTGCTGCTGTTTTGGAAGAAAGAAATCAAGATTCATCGATTAGAACTTGATCCTATGTTTATCGATGTACGGGTAGAAGATGAAAGGAATAACGTCTGGAGACTAACGGGTATGTATGGGGAGTTTAAATGGGCGAACAAATACAATACGTGGGATAGGATGCGTCGGCTGCATCATAACAACAATTTACCATGGCTCCTTATTGGGGACTTCAATGAAATTCAGTTTTTGAGTGAGAAAGAAGGAGGCAACCCAAGACCGCCATAGTACATGCACGCATTCCAGTCGGCCATTGACGATTGTGAGCTGTGGGATATGAGATATATCGGCGATCGTTTTACTTGGCAGAGAGGCCGTATAAGAGAGCGACTGGATAGGGGACCAATAAATGATGGTTGGGCAACTTTGTATCCGCCAGCAGCTTTGTAGAATCTGAATTACAATCACTCTGACCGTCGCCCAATATGTGTCGATACAGATTACTATACTCAGTTGGGTGAAGGGAACGGCCACACCAAACGTTTTGAGGCACGATGGCTAAGGGAAAGAGAGTTCCCTGATGTGGTGCAAGAAGCCTGGAATTCTGTAAGTTCTAACCCAAGCCTGACAACTATCCAGGACAAGCTGAACAGGATGCATGATTCCTTCCATAACTGGGATCAAAGAGTTCTAAAGAAGCCTAAAAAGAGACTTCGTAAAGCCCAGAAAGAACTTGAACAAATTATGGCAGGCTCAATAAATGTTTATAGTGAAAAGAAAAGAGTTGTCTGAGTTGATTGATTTTCTGTTGGAACTAGAAGAAATACATTATATGCAACGCTCGAGAGCAGGGTGGCTGAAGCATGGGGATTGGAATACAGGTTTCTTCCAAGCTTATGCTAGTGCAAGACGCAAAAGGAATCTGATTAAAAAACTAAAAGATGTGGATGGTAATACCCTGGAAGGTATGAATGCTCTGAAGCCCCATATTCAGAATTATTTTAATAACTTGTTCACTTTTGAAGTTCATCATGTAGACCCTTCTATTCTAAATAAAGTGCAAACAAAGGTTACAGATCAAATGAATGATATGCTTATGGCACCGTATACATCGGAGGACGTCCATAAAGCAGTTTTCAGTATTGGTGATCTCAAAGCACCTGGCCCGGATGGTCTACATGCTATATTTCTTAAAAACTATTGGCACATTCTAGGAGAAGATATCTCTCGAGAGGTACTGTTTGCTCTTAATAGGAGGCAGATCCCTGCGGAATGGAATGACACCTCCATAGTTCTGATTCCTAAAGTTGACTCACCTGAGTTAATCACACAATATAGACCTATCAGTTTGTGTAATGTGCTCTATAAAATAATCTCAAAGATGCTTGCTGCTAGACTGAAGGTAATTTTACCCGATATCATTTCTCGAACTCAGAGTGCTTTTGTCCCTGGGAGACTCATCACAAATAACGTTCTTATTGCTTATGAGTGTGTTCATAAAATTAAAAACAAAAGGGCAGGGCAGGCAGGTCTGTGTGCAGTTAAATTGGACATGCACAAGGCTTATGACCGTGTGGAGTGGACTTTCCTGAGAAGCATGATGGAGAAATTAGGATTCCATAGTCCATGGATAGATATGGTCATGGCATGTGTTTCTTCTGTAAACTACAAGGTACGGTTGAATTCTCAGGAAACCGACATGTTTACCCCTTCTAGGGGGATTCGGCAAGGGGATCCCCTCTCCCCGTATTTGTTCCTTCTGTGTGCAGAAGGCTTGTCTAGTATGTTGCAGTACGAAGAAGAAGTTGGTGGCATAGATGGGATTAGTGTGTGAAGAAATGCACCATCGGTATCACCTTTTATTTGCTGATGACTCACTAATTCTCATGAGAGCAGATGTGTTAAATGCAACTTCCTTACAACAAGTGCTAGACACCTCTTGTGCAAGTTCAGGACAATTGGTGAGCCTGGCAAAATCAAGTATATATTTCAGCCCCAATACCAATGTCGTAACAAAGGCAGAAATTAGCCAGATACTTCACATAGACACAGAAGCTTTATGAGATAAGTATCTTGGGCTTCCGGCCATTGTTGGGGCAGACAAAAGCGATTGTTTCAGACATTTTGTTGAAAGAACTAAAGTGAGAATTCTTGGATGGATGGAGAAACAACTCTCTACTGGTGGCAAGGAAATATTATTGAAAGCGGTGGCACAAGCCATACCAGTCTTTGCAATGTCAGTTTTTTGTATCCCAAAGGGAATTTGCAAGGAAATCACAAATATCATAGCCCAATTTTGGTGGGGGGATGATGAAGAACATAGAAGAATGCACTGGATGGCGTGGTGGAAACTTTGCATTCCCAAGAATGAAGGAGGGGTGGGATTCCGAGATCTATATTCATTTAATCTAGCAATGCTTGCGAAGCAATGTTGGAGACTTATCACAGAGCCGGAGTCCTTACTGGCAAGAGTGCTAAAAGCCAAATATTATCCCAATGGTAGTCTTTTAGATGATACACCAAAAAATGGCTCTTCCTTCACATGGAAAAGCATTTTGAAAGGGTTGGAGACCTTCAAGAAAGGATACATTTGGAGAATCGATACAGGAGAACAAGTGAACATTTGGAAGGACCCCTGGATTCCCTCCAGTGCGGACATGAAGGTAGTCATGCCTAGAAACCAAACAATTTTTATCAAGAGTAAGTGACTTGATTGACCCTACAACGGGAACATGGGATGAGGAGCTTGTGAGAGATATATTCTTTCATGTGGACGTTCGAAGGATTCTGCAGATTCCCATCTACCTGCATGCATTTGAAGATTTCACAGCATGACAGCCTAATCGAACAGGGATTTTCTCGGTCCGAACGGCTTACCACTTGCAGTGGGTACAAACTTATAGAGAAAATGCAAATAGGTCGGGGAACCCGAGTGGATTTACGCCTCTGACGGTATGGAGTACGCTGTGGAAACTAAAAATTGCACGTAAAGTTCAAATTTTTGGATGGAGAGTTTTGCGTGGAATCATCCCACTAAAGGCTATTCTGACCAACAGGCATATTGGCTCCAATGGTGCATGCCCGATCTGCCATCAGGGTGCGGAGGATATCCAACATTTACTATTCCAATGCATGCATGCAAAGAACCTTTGGAGGAGACTGGGTATGTGGGACAGTATTGAGCATACGATACTAGTAGACCGTTCTGGGCCGATCATTTTTGAGCATATGATGTCTTTGCCTGAACATAAATTATCCCTACATCCAAACGTCAACTTCAAGCAAGCTTTGGCAGTAGAGGCATGGTACCTATGGTGGATCAGAAGACAAATCACTCACAATGAACCAGTGCCACCTTACTGGAGATGGCCACTTTCAGTCCTGTCTATCATACGTAATTTCGAAGCGGTGCATACGGGAGCCTCAAACGTAATTGAATCCAAGTGGACAAAGCCTGACCCAGGGTTTATTAAACTAACTGTTGATGCAGCATTTTTTGCAGATGAAGGGATGGGGGCAACATCAGCTGTCCTTAGGGATGGAAGGGAAAATTTCATTGCGGCCCAATGCAACTTCCTCCCTATGGTAGCAGATGTTGTTACATCTGAAGCAACGGCGATGAGGAACGGATTGTTACTTGCTAATTCCCTTGGACTTACTCGCATAGAGGTAGAATCTAATTCACTTCAAGTCATCAACTGTTGTACGGGTCATACAAGATGGTGGGACGAAGCGGCAGCGCTTTTTGCTGAATGTGTGGATTTAAGTTCTTCCATTGGAAAGGTCGTCTTTAAACATTGCTTACGGTCATGTAATCGTGCAGGTCATGTGCTAGCGAATAATAGTTTTTGTAATAAGCTTTCTTTTTCCTGGTTGGACGAGCCTCCTGACTTGTGTGTCAGAGATCTTGTAGATGATGTAAACATTATTCCTAATCAATAAAGCTAGCCATGATGGCTTTCCTAAAAAAAAGCTAGTATTCCTTCCTGTCATTTTTACTATGCATATAAGAATTGTCCAAAGTGAAACTTCGTAAAGTTTGAACATGTTTATATGAAAAAAATATGAACATCTGCAATACTGAAGTTATACAATACGAATATTGAATTTATGATGCATCTAATGGTATTCATTTTGTATTGTGAATGCTAAATGTTTTTTTCTAAAGTAGGTCATACTTTAGGAAGTGACTTCAAATCTTATATGCAGAGTAAAAATGAACGGAGGGATCACACCACATCAAATGGGTAGTAGTCCAGCAAATTCCATCTTAGATCATTTATTTGCAAAATAAGAGCATATCCAACAACTGGCTTAAATAGAGCACTCAAAACTAGATTTGGTGTATCAAAATGTGTGTTTTAAGGCCTATGGAATTTTTTCTTATTCAACAGTTGCTCTAAAATAGAACACCACCCCTTCAAGAGTTGCCGTGGGCCAAAGGCGGGAGCCACCTCATCGTGACATGGACGTGCAGGATCGCGTCGAGGAGGCCACCGAGCAGGAGTGGCTGTATGCGTCGTCTGCACTGGCCTTGTCGGAGGCCTGCGCCCGCCGGAAAGCCGCCGCAAAGCACGTCACGGAGTGCGAGGCAGAGGAGGAGGCCAACTCCCTCTGCGTTGTGAAGCCTGTGTGCAACAGGGAGTCCGTGGCTAGAAGCAAGGAAAGGGCCTTCATAAGAGATTACTGAATTTTAGTTAACTTATCTTTTCTAGCAACGATTATCATCACACGTATATGTGTATGATGACATATATAAATATTATGTGATGAACTGGGTGTCTGGAGTACTATATGATGATTTTCTATTTTAGTTTCCTATTGTATGTCTCTTCTTTTGTGAGTCAAACTACCTTCTGAGAATATAGTTCTACTAATGTCAACCACGCACATTTCAAAAATATTAACTGTATGCGATTTTGGCTACAAAACACATGAGGTTTCATGATCTTTACACGTTCTTCTGAAAATGGTTGTTTGTGAAACTTCAAGCATCACACACAATTGCTTTCTAATAATTATATGAACTGCAACACATACGGACTAACTATGGCAGCTGTATGCGATGTATTGTTGTCATCATACACAATTCCAGAACTCCACTCGTTTGCCTGTTTTAGCCCACGATCAGATAGTAATACCCGTGTGCAATAGATTAGGTCATCGCATACGTTTCGCTCCGAAGAACTGTCTGAACACTTTCGCATACAGTTTTATTTTGTTGGTCGTGCGTGCTGGACCTACGATCGTACCCGTTTATTTTTCTGCAAGCGGTTCTATTTTTGAAGCGTCTCTTATGCCACTTTCAGACACAGTTTCCGCTATCATGTGCGATTCAGGGGGCTTACTAGTGGTCGGGTGTAGTAGTGTTGGCACATGTTCACACATGTAAATTATTCAAACCCAATATTGCCTCCATGATATTTATGCTCAGAGTGTTTATATCCCATCATGTTCGTGTTCGATGTTAATTATTCAAAATGCATGATTATGATCGTTGATGCTCTCTGGTTGGTCGCTTTCCCTTCTTTTGCTAGCCTTCGCTTGTAGTAAGCGAAAATGTTGCTTGTGCATCACAAATCCTAGAAAAAAATTATGCCATAAGAGTCCATCATATCTACCTGTATGCGGTATTAACCAGCCGTTCCTGTTGGAAATATGCCCTAGAGGCAATAATAAAATGGTTATTATCATATTTCCCGTTCATGGTAAATGTTTGTTATTCATGCTAGAATTGTATTGATCGAAAACTTAAATACATGTGTGAATACATAAACTACACCGTGTCCCTAATAAGCCTTTACTAGACTAGCTCGTTGATAAAAGATGGTTATTTCCTAATCATAGACATGAGTTGTCATTTGATAAACGGGATTGAAGGAAATATGCCCTAGAGGCAATAATAAAGTTGTTATTATATTTCCTTATATCATGATAAATGTTTTATTATTCATGCTAGAATTGTATTAACCGGAAACTTAGTACATGTGTGAATACATAGACAAACAGAGTGTCACTAGTATGCCTCTACTTGACTAGCTCGTTCATCAAAGATGGTTAAGTTTCCTAGCCATAGACATGAGTTGTCATTTGATCAACGGGATCACATCATTAGAGAATGATGTGATTGACTTGACCCATCCGTTAGCTTATCACTATGATCGTTTAGTTTACTGTTATTGCTTTCTTCATAACTTATACATGTTCCTATGACTATGAGAATATGCAACTCCCGAATATCGAGGAACACCTTGTGTGCTATCAAACGTCAGAATGGAACTGGGTGATTATAAAGATGCTCTACAGGTGTCTCCGATGGTGTTTGTTGAGTTGGCATAGATCGAGATTAGGATTTGTCACTCCGATTGTCGGAGAGGTATCTCTGGGCCCTCTCGGTATGCACATCACTATAAGCCTTGCAAGAAATGTGACTAATGAGTTAGTTGCGGGATGATGCACTACGGAACGAGTAAAGAGACTTGCCTATAACGAGATTGAACTAGGTATGATGATACCGACGATCGTATCTCTGGCAAGTAACATACCGATGACAAAGGGAACAACGTATGTTGTTATGCGGTTTGACCGATAAAGATCTTTGTAGAATATGTAGGAACCAATATGAGCATCCAGGTTCCACTATTTTTATTGACTGGAGATGAGTCTCGGTCATGTCTACATAGTTCTCGAACCCGTAGGGTCCGCACGCTTAACATTCGATGACGATCGGTATTTTGAGTTTATGTGTTTTGATGTACCGAAGGTAGTTCGGAGTCCCGGATGTGATCACGAACATGACAAGGAGTCTCGAAATGGTCGAGACATGAAGATTGATATATTGGAAGGTTATGTTTGGACACTGGAATGGTTTCGGGTGAGTTCAGGCATCTCCGGAGTACCGGGGGGTTACCGGAACCCCCCGGGGGCTTAATGGGCCTACATGGGCTTTAGTGGAAGAGAGAGGAGGCGGCAAAGAGGAGGGGCGCGCCCCCAAGCCCAATCCGAATTCGGGAGGGGGCCGGCCCCCCTTTCCTTCTTCTCCTCTTCCACTCCCTTCCCCCTCCTAGTTGGACTAGGAAAGGGGGAAACCTACTCCTAGTAGGAGTAGGAATCCCCCCTTGGGAGCGCACCATGAGGCCGGCCGGCCCCCTCCTCCCCTTCTTTATATACGGGGGAGGGGGGCACCCCATAGACACACAAGTTGATTCTTAGCCGTGTGCGGTGCCCCCTCCACATATTTCCACCTCGGTCATATTGTCGTAGTGCTTAGGCGAAGCCCTGCGTCGGTAACTTCATCATCACCGTCAACATGTTGTCGTGCTGACGAAACTCTCCCTCAACCTCACCTAGATCTAGAAGTTCGAGGGACGTCACCGAGCTGAACGTGTGCAGATCGCGGAGGTGCCGTGCGTTCGGTACTTGATCGGTTGGATCACGAAGACGTTCGACTACATCAACCGCGTCACTTAACGCTTCCGCTTTCGGTCTACGAGGGTACGTGGACACACTCTTCCCCACTCGTTGCTATGCTTCTCCTAGATAGATCTTGCGCGATCGTAGGATTTTTTTTGAAATACTACGTTTCCCAACAGTGGCATCCGAGCCAGGTCTATGCGTAGATGTTATATGCACGAGTTGAACACAAAGAGTTGTTGGCGATAATAGTCATACTGCTTACCAGCATGTCATACTTTGATTCGGCAGTATTGTTGGATGAAGCGGCCCAGACCGACATTACATGACTGCGTTCATGAAAATGGTTCTACCGCCGTGCTTTGCACATAGGTGGCCAGTGGGTGTCTGTTTCTCCAACTTTAGTTGAATCGAGTGTGACTACGCCCGGTCCTTGTTGAAGGTTAAAACAAGAAACTTGACAAAAATTCATTGTGGTTTTTGATGCGTAGGTAAGAATGGTTCTTGGTAAGCCCGTAGCAGCCACGTAAAACTTGCAACAACAAAGTAGAGGACGTCTAACTTGTTTTTGCAGGGCATGTTGTGATGTGATATGGTCAAGACGTGATTATATAAATTATTGTATGAGATGATCATGTTTTGTGACACAGTTATCGGCAACTGGCAGGAGCCATATGGTTGTCGCTTTATTGTATGAAATGCAATCGCCATGTAATTGCTTTACTTTATCACTAAGCGGTAGCGATAGTCGTAGAAGGAATAGTTGGCGAGACGACAACGATGCTTCGATGGAGATCAAGGTGTCAAGACGGTGACGATGGTGATCATGACGGTGCTTTGAAGATGGAGATCAAAGGCACAAGATGATGATGGCCATATCATATCACTTATATTGATTGCATGTGATGTTTATCCTTTATGCATCTTATTTTGCTTAATACGGCGGTAGCACTATCAGATGATCTCTCACTAAATTTCAAGGTACAAGTGTTCTCCCTGAGTATGCACCGTTGCTACAGTTCGTCGTGCCGAGACACCACATGATGATCGGGTGTGATAAGCTCTACGTTCACATACAATGGGTGCAAGCCAGTTTTGCACACGCAGAATACTCGGGTTAAACTTGACGAGCCTAGCATATGCAGATATGGCCTCGGAACACTGAGACTGAAAGATCAAGCGTGAATCATATAGTAGATATGATCAACATAGTGATGTTCACCATTGAAAACTACTCCATCTTACGTGATGATCGGACATGGTTTAGTTGATATGGATCATGTGATCACTTAGATGAATAGATGGATGTCTATATAAGTGGGTGTTCTTGAGTAATATGATTAATTGAACTTTAATTTATCATGAACTTAGTACCTGATAGTATTTTGCATGTCTATGTTGTTGTAGATAAATGGCCCGTGCTGTTGTTCCGTTGAATTTAATGCGTTCCTAGAGAAAGCTAAGTTGAAAGATGATGGTAGCAATTACACGGACTGGGTTCGTAACTTGAGGATTATCCTCATTGTTGCATAGAAGAATTATGTCCTGGAAGCACTGCTGGGTGCCAAACCCGCTGCAGGAGCAACGCGAGATGTTATGAACGTCTGGCAGAGCAAAGCTGATGACTACTCGATAGCTCAGTGTGCCATGCTTTACGGCTTAGAACCGGGACTTCAACGAAGTTTTGAACGTCATGGAGCATATGAGATGTTCCAGGAGTTGAAGTTAATATTTCAAGCAAATACCCAGATTGAGAGATATGAAGTCTCCAATAAGTTCTACAGCTGCAAAATGGAGGAGAATAGTTCTGTCAGTGAGCATATACTCAGAATGTTTGGGTACCACAATCACTTAACTCAGCTGGGAGTTAATCTTCCAGTTGATAGTGTCATTGACAGAGTTCTTCAACCACTGCCACCAAGCTACAAAAGCTTCGTGATGAACTATAATATGCAAGGGATGGATAAGACAATTCCTGAGCTCTTCGCAATGCTAAAGGCTGCGAAGGTAGAAATCAAGAAGGAGCATCAAGTGTTGATGGTCAATAAGACCACTAGTTTCAAGAAAAAGGGCAAAGGGAAGAAGGGGAACTTCAAGAAGAACGGCAAGCAAGTTACTGCTCAAGTGAAGAAGCCCAAATCTGGACCTAAGCCTGAGACTGAGTGCTTCTACTGCAAAGGGACTGGTCACTTGAAGCGAAAGTGCCCCAAGTATTTTGCGGAGAAGAAGGATGGCAAAGTGAAAGGTATATTTGATATACATGTTATTGATGTGTACCTTACAAATGCTCGCAGTAGCGCCTGGGTATTTGATACTGGTTCTGTTGCTAATATTTGCAACTCGAAACAGGGGCTACGGATTAAGCGAATATTGGCTAAGGACGAGGTGACGATGCGCATGGGAAATGGTTCCAAAGTCGATGTGATCGCCGTCGGCACGCTACCTCTACATCTACCTTCGGGATTAGTTTTAGACCTGAATAATTGTTATTTGGTGCCAGCGTTAAGCATGAACATTATATCTGGATCTTGTTTGATGCGAGACGGTTATTCATTTAAATTAGAGAATAATGGTTGTTCTATTTATATGAGTAATATCTTTTATGGTCATGCACCCTTGATGAGTGGTATATTTTTACTAAATCTTGATAGTAGTGATACACATATTCATAGTATTTAAGCCAAAAGATATAAGTTTAATAATGATAGTGCAACTTATTTGTGGCACTGCCGTTTAAGTCATATTGGTGTAAAGCGCATGAAGAAACTCCATGCTGATGGGCTTTTCGAATCACTTGATTATGAATCACTTGCTACTTGCGAACCATGCCTCATGGGCAAGATGACTAAGACTCCGTTCTAAGGAACAATGGATCAAGGAACAGACTTGTTGGAAATAATACATACTGATGTATGCGGTCCGATGAGTGTTGATGCCCGCGGCGGGTATCGTTATTTTCTGACCTTCACAGATGATTTGAGAAGATATGGGTATATCTACTTGATGAAACATTTGAAAAGTTCAAAGAATTTCAGAGTGAAGTGGAAAATCATCGTAACAAGAAAATAAAGTTTCTACAATCTGATTGCGGAGGAGAATATCTGAGTTACGAGTTTGGTCTTCATTTGAAGCAATGCGGAATAGTTTGGGAACTTACAACACAGCGTAATGGTGTGTCCGAACGTCGTAATCGTACTTTATTAGATATGGTGCGATCTATGATGTCTCTTACTGATTTACCACTATTGTTTTGGGATTATGCTTTAGAGA
The DNA here is from genome assembly GCF_018294505.1 of Triticum aestivum. Taxonomy (NCBI): domain Eukaryota; kingdom Viridiplantae; phylum Streptophyta; class Magnoliopsida; order Poales; family Poaceae; genus Triticum; species Triticum aestivum. The sequence continues at coordinate 118,419,312 of NC_057796.1, read as the reverse complement.
CGGCTGCATTCACATTAAATAGGGCACCATCCAAATCCGTTGAGACGACACCATATGAACTGTGGTTTGGCAAGAAACCCAAGTTGTCGTTTCTTAAAGTTTGGGGATGCGATGCTTATGTGAAAAAGCTTCAACCTGATAAGCTCAAACCCAAATCGGAGAAATGTGTCTCCATAGGATACCCAAAAGAGGCTGTTGGGCACACCTTCTATCACAGATCTGAAGGCAAGGTATTCGTTGCTAAAAATGGATCCCTTCTAGAGAAGGAGTTTCTCTCGAAAGAAGTGAGTAAAAGGAAAGTAGAACTTGATGAGGTAATTGTACCTTCTCCCGAATTGGAAATTAGTCCATCACAGAAATCAGTTCCAGTGATTCCTACACCAATTAGTGAGGAAGCTAATGATGATGATCATGAAACTTCTGATCAAGTTACTACCGAACCTCATAGGTCAACTAGAATAAGATCCTGTTGGAAATATGCCCTAGAGGCAATAATAAAATGGTTATTATTATATTTCCTTGTTCATGATAATTGTCTATTGTTCATGCTATAATTGTGTTATCCGGAAATCGTAATACATGTGTGAATACATAGACCACAACATGTCCGTAGTGAGCCTCTAGTTGACTAGCTCGTTGATCAACAGATAGTCATGGTTTCCTGACTATGGACATTGGATGTCATCGATAACGAGATCACATCATTAGGAGAATGATGTGATGGACAAGACCCAATCCTAAGCATAGCACAAGATCGTGTAGTTCGTTTGCTAGAGCTTTTCCAAATGTCAAGTATCATTTCCTTAGACCATGAGATTGTCCAACTCCCGGATACCATAGGAGTGCTTTGGGTGTGCCAAACGTCACAACGTAACTGGGTGGCTATAAAGGTGCACTACGGGTATCTCCGAAAGTGTCTGTTGGGTTGGCACGAATCGAGACTGGGATTTGTCACTCCGTATGACGGAGAGGTATCTCTAGGCCCACTCGGTAATGCATCATCATAATGAGCTCAATGTGACCAAGTGTTTGGTCACGGGATCATGCATTACGGTACGAGTAAAGTGACTTGCCGGTAACGAGATTGAACAAGGTATTGGGATACCGACGATCGAATCTCGGGCAAGTAACGTACCGATTGACAAAGGGAATTGTATACGGGATTGATTGAATCCTCGACATCGTGGTTCATCCGATGAGATCATCGTGGAACATGTGGGATCCAACATGGGTATCCAGATCCCGCTGTTGGTTATTGACCGGAGAGTCGTCTCGGTCATGTCTGCATGTCTCCCGAACCCGTAGGGTCTACACACTTAAGGTTCGGTGACGCTAGAGTTGTAAAGATATTAGTATGCGGTTAACCGAAAGTTGTTCGGTGTCCCGGATGAGATTCCGGACGTCACGAGGAGTTCTGGAATGGTCCGGAGGTAAAGATTTATATATGGGAAGTCCTATTTTGGCCACCGAAAAATGTTCGGGATTTTTCGATATTGTACCGGGAAGGTTCTAGAAGGTTCCGAAGTGGGGCCCACCTGCATGGGGGGACCCACATGAACGTGGGTAGTGGGGGCAAGGCCCCACACCCCTGGTCAAGGCGCACCAAGATCCCACCTTAGAAGGAATAAGATCATATCCCGAAGGGATAAGATCAAGATCCCTAAAAAGGGGGATAACAATCGGTGGGGAAGGGAAATGATGGGATTTCTTTCCCCCACCTTTGCCAACGCCCCAATGGACTTGGAGGGCAAGAAATCAGCCCCCTCCACCCCTATATATAGTGGGGAGGCGCATGGGAGCAGCACCCCAAGCCCCTGGCGCCTCCCTCTCCCTCCCGTGACACCTCTCCCTCTCGCTGAGCTTGGCAAAGCCTTGCCGAGATCCCCGCTGCTTCCACCACCACGCCGTCGTGCTGCTGGATCTCCATCAACCTCTCCCTCCCCTTGCTGGATCAAGAAGGAGGAGACGTCTTCCCCAACCGTACGTGTGTTGAACACGGAGGTGCCGTCCGTTCGGCGCTCGGTCATCGGTGATTTGGATCACGACGGGTACGACTCCATCAACCCCGTTCACTTGAACGCTTCCGCTCGTGATCTACAAGGGTATGTAGATGCACTCTTTTCCCTCTCGTTGCTAGAAGACTCCATAGATTGTTCTTGGTGATGCGTAGAATTTTTTTAATTTCTGCAACGATCTCCAACGGTGGTATCAGAGCTAGGTCTATGCGTAGTTTCTATGCACGAGTAGAACACAAAGCAGTTGGGCGTCGATATTGTCAATTTACTTGCCGTTACTAGTCTTATCTTGATTCGGCGGCATCGTGGGATGAAGTGGCCCGGACCGACCTTACACGTACGCTTACGTGAGACAGGTTCCACCGACTGACATGCACTAGTTGCATAAGGTGGCTAGCGGGTGTCTGTCTCTCGCACTTTAGTCGGATCGGATTCGATGAAAAGGGTCCTTATGAAGGGTAAATAGAAATTGGCATATCACGTTGTGGTTTTACGTAGGTAAGAAACGTTCTTGCTAGAAACCTATAGAAGCCACGTAAAAACATACAACAACAATTAGAGGACGTCTAACTTGTTTTTGCAGCATATGCCTTGTGATGTGATATGGCCAAAAGGATGTGATGAATGAAATATATGTGATGTATGAGATTGATCATGTTCTTGTAATAGGAATCACGACTTGCATGTCGATGAGTATGACAACCGGCAGGAGCCATAGGAGTTGTCTTTATTTTTGTATGACCTGCGTGTCATTGAATAACGCCATGTAAATTACTTTACTTTATTGCTAAACACATTAGCCATAGAAGTAGAAGTAATCGTTGGCGTGACAACTTCATGAAGACACGATGATGGAGATCATGGTGTCATGCCGGTGACGAAGATGATCATGGCGCCCCGAAGATGGAGATCAAAGGAGCAATATGATACTGGCCATATCATGTCACTATTTGATTGCATGTGATGTTTATCATATTTTGCTTCTTATTTGCTTAGTACGACGGTAGTAAGTAAGATGATCCCTTATAATAATTTCAAGAAAGTGTTCCCCCTAACTGTGCGCCGTTGTGAAAGTCCGTTGTTTCGAAGCACCACGTGATGATCGGGTGTGATAGATTCTAACGTTCACATACAACGGGTGTAAGACAGATTTACACATGCAAAACACTTAGGTTGACTTGACGAGCCTAGCATGTACAGACATGGCCTCGGAACACAAGAGACCGAAAGGTCGAACATGAGTCGTATAGAAAATACGATCAACATGAAGATGTTCACCGATGTTGACTAGTCCGTCTCACGTGATGATCGGACACGGCCTAGTTGACTCGGATCATGTTTCACTTAGATGACTAGAGGGATGTCTATCTGAGTGGGAGTTCATTGAATAATTTGATTAGATGAACTTAATTATCATGAACTTAGTCTAAAATCTTTACAATATGTCTTGTAGATCAAATGGCCCACGCTAATGTTGCCCTCAACTTCAACGCGTTCCTAGAGAAAACCAAACTGAAAGATGATGGCAGCAACTATACGGACTGGGTCCAGAACCTGAGGATCATCCTCATTGATGCCAAGAAAGATTATGTCCTAGAAGCACCGCTAGGTGACGCACCCATCCCAGAGAACCAAGACATTATGAACGCTTGGCAGCAGCGTGCTGATGATTACTCCCTCGTTCAGTGCGGCATGCTTTACAGCTTAGAACCGGGGCTCCAAAAGCGTTTTGAGCAACACGGAGCATATGAGATGTTCGAAGAGCTGAAAATGGTTTTCCAAGATCATGCCCGGGTCAAGAGATATGAAGTCTCTGACAAGTTCTTCAGTTGTAAGATGGAGGAAAATAGTTCTGTCAGTGAGCACATACTCAAAATGTCTGGGTTACACAACCGCTTGACTCAGCTGGGAGTTAATCTCCCGGATGACGCGGTCATTGACAGAATCCTTCAGTCGCTTCCACCGAGCTACAAGAGCTTTGTGATGAACTTCAATATGCAGGGGATGGAAAAGACCATTCCTGAGGTATATTCAATGCTAAAATCAGCGGAGGTGGAGATCAAAAAGGAACATCAAGTGTTGATGGTGAATAAAACCACTAAGTTCAAGAAAGGCAAGGGTAAGAAGAACTTCAAGAAGGACGGCAAGGGAGTTGCCGCGCCCGGTAAGCCAGTTGCCGGGAAGAAGCCAAAGAATGGACCCAAGCCTGAGACTGAGTGCTTTTATTGCAAGGGAAGTGGTCACTGGAAGCGGAACTGCCCCAAGTACTTGGCGGACAAGAAGGCCGGCAACACCAAAGGTATATGTGATATACATGTTATTAATGTGTACCTTACCAGCACTCGTAGTAGCTCCTGGGTATTTGATACCGGTGCGGTTGCTCATATTTGTAACTCAAAGTAGGAGCTACGGAATAAACGGGGACTGGCAAAGGACGAGGTGACGATGCGCGTCGGGAATGGTTCCAAGGTCGATGTGATCGCTGTCGGCACGCTACCTCTACATTTACCTACGGGATTAGTTTTAAACCTCAATAATTGTTATTTAGTGCCAGCTTTGAGCATGAACATTGTATCAGGATCTCGTTTAATTCGAGATGGCTACTCATTTAAATCCGAGAATAATGGTTGTTCTATTTATATGAGAGATATGTTTTATGGTCATGCCCCGCTGGTTAATGGTTTATTCTTAATGAATCTCGAACGTAGTGTTACACATATTAATAGTGTGAATACCAAAAGATGTAAGGTTGATAATGATAGTCCCACATACTTGTGGCACTGCCGTCTTGGTCACATTGGTGTCAAACGCATGAAGAAGCTCCATGCAAATGGACTTTTGGAGTCTCTTGATTACGAATCATTTGACACGTGCGAACCATGCCTCATGGGTAAGATGACCAAGATTCCGTTCTCCGGAACAATGGAGCGAGCAACCAACTTATTGGAAATCATACATACTGATGTGTGCGGTCCAATGAGTGTTGAGGCTCGCGGTGGCTATCGTTATGTTCTCACTCTCACTGATGACTTGAGTAGATATGGGTATGTCTACCTAATGAAACACAAGTCTAAGACCTTTGAAAAGTTCAAGGAATTTCAGAGTGAGGTTGAGAATCAACGTGATAGAAAAATAAAGTTCTTACGATCAGATCATGGAGGGGAATATTTGAGTCACGAATTTGGCACACACTTAAGGAAATGTGGAATAGTTTCACAACTCACGCCGCCTAGAACACCTCAGCGAAATGGTGTGTCCGAACGTCGTAATCGCACTCTATTGGATATGGTGCGATCTATGATGTCTCTTACCGATCTACCGCTCTCATTTTGGGGCTATGCTTTAGAGACTGCCGCATTCACTTTAAATAGGGCTCCATCGAAATCTGTTCAGACGACACCGTATGAATTATGGTTTGGGAAGAAACCTAAGCTGTCGTTTCTAAAAGTTTGGGGATGCGATGCTTATGTCAAGAAACTTCAACCTGAAAAGCTCGAACCCAAGTCGGAAAAATGCGTCTTCATAGGATACCCTAAGGAAACCATTGGGTATATCTTCTACCTCAGATCCGAAGGCAAGATCTTTGTTGCCAAGAACGGGTCCTTTCTGGAGAAAGAGTTTCTCTCGAAAGAAGTAAGTGGGAGGAAAGTGGAACTTGATGAAGTACTACCTCTTGAACCGAAAAGTAGCGCAGCTCAGGAAGATGTTCCTGTGGTGCCTGCACCGACTAGAGAGGAAGTTAATGATGATGATAATCAAGGTACTTCGGATCAAGCTCCTACTGAACTTCGTAGGTCCACAAGGACACGTTCCGCGCCAGAGTGGTACGGCAACCCTGTCTTGGAAATCATGTTGTTAGACAACGGTGAACCTTCGAACTATGTAGAAGCAATGGCGGGCCCAGATTCCGACAAATGGCTTGAAGCCATGCAATCCGAGATAGGATCCATGTATGAAAACAAAGTGTGGACTTTGACAGACTTGCCCGATGATCGGCGAGCGATAGAAAACAAATGGATCTTTAAGAAGAAGACAGACGCGGATGGTAATGTTACCATCTATAAAGCTCGACTTGTCGCTAAGGGTTATCGACAAGTTCAAGGGGTTGACTACGATGAGACTTTCTCACCCGTAGCGAAGCTGAAGTCCGTCCGAATCATGTTAGCAATTGCCGCATACTATGATTATGAGATATGGCAAATGGACGTCAAAACGGCATTCCTTAACGGCTTTCTTAAGGAAGAATTGTATATGATGCAGCCGGAAGGTTTTGTCGATCCTAAGAATGCTAACAAGGTATGCAAGCTCCAGCGCTCCATCTATGGGCTGGTGCAAGCATCTCGGAGTTGGAACATTCGATTTGATGAGATGATCAAAGCGTTTGGGTTTACACAGTCTTATGGAGAAGCCTGTGTTTACAAGAACGTGAGTGGGAGCTCTGTAGCATTTCTCATATTATATGTGGATGACATACTGTTGATGGGAAATGATATAGAATTCTTGGGAAGCATAAAGGCCTACTTGAACAAGTGTTTTTCAATGAAGGACCTTGGAGAAGCTGCTTATATATTAGGCATCAAGATCTATAGAGATAGATCAAGACGCCTCATTGGTCTTTCACAAAGTACGTACCTTGACAAGATATTGAAGAAGTTCAATATGGATCAGTCCAAGAAGGGGTTCTTGCCTGTATTGCAAGGTGTGCAATTGAGCATGGCTCAATACCCGACCACGGCAGAAGATAGAGAAAAGATGAGTGTCGTCCCCTATGCCTCGGCCATAGGGTTTATTATGTATGCCATGCTGTGTACCAGACCTGATGTAAACCTTGCCGTAAGTTTGGTAGGAAGGTACCAAAGTAATCCCGGCATGGAACACTGGACAGCGGTCAAGAATATCCTGAAGTACCTGAAGAGGACTAAGGATATGTTTCTCGTTTATGGAGGTGACAAAGAGCTCGTCGTAAAGGGTTACGTCGATGCTAGTTTCGACACAGATCTGGATGACTCTAAGTCACAAACCGGATACGTGTATATTTTGAATGGTGGGGCAGTAAGCTGGTGCAGTTGCAAGCAAAGCGTTGTGGCGGTATCTACATGTGAAGCGGAATACATGGCGGCCTCAGAGGCAGCACAAGAAGCAATCTGGGTGAAGGAGTTCATTACCGACCTAGGAGTTATTCCCAATGCGTCGGGCCCGATGCCTCTCTTCTGTGACAACACTGGAGCTATTGCCCTTGCCAAGGAGCCCAGGTTTCACAGGAAGACCAGGCATATCAAGCGTCACTTCAACTCCATTCGTGAAAATGTTCAAAATGGAGACATAGATATTTGTAAAGTACATACAGACCTGAATGTAGCAGATCCGTTGACTAAACCTCTCCCTAGAGCAAAACATGATCAACACCAGAACTCTATGGGTGTTCAATTCATTACAATGTAACTAGATTATTGACTCTAGTGCAAGTGGGAGACTGTTGGAAATATGCCCTAGAGGCAATAATAAAATGGTTATTATTATATTTCCTTGTTCATGATAATTGTCTATTGTTCATGCTATAATTGTGTTATCCGGAAATCGTAATACATGTGTGAATACATAGACCACAACATGTCCCTAGTGAGCCTCTAGTTGACTAGCTCGTTGATCAACAGATAGTCATGGTTTCCTGACTATGGACATTGGATGCCATTGATAACGGGATCACATCATTAGGAGAATGATGTGATGGACAAGACCCAATCCTAAGCATAGCACAAGATCGTGTAGTTCGTTTGCTAGAGCTTTTCCAAATGTCAAGTATCATTTCCTTAGACCATGAGATTGTGCAACTCCCGGATACCATAGGAGTGCTTTGGGTGTGCCAAACGTCACAACATAACTGGGTGCCTATAAAGGTGCACTACGGGTATCTCCAAAAGTGTCTGTTGGGTTGGCACGAATCGAGACTGGGATTTGTCACTCCGTATGACGGAGAGGTATCTCTGGGCCCACTCGGTAATGCATCATCATAATGAGCTCAATGTGACCAAGTGTTTGGTCACGGGATCATGCATTACGGTACGAGTAAAGTGACTTGCCGGTAACGAGATTGAACAAGGTATTGGGATACCGAAGATCGAATCTCGGGCAAGTAACGTACCGATTGACAAAGGGAATTATATACGGGATTGATTGAATCCTTGACATCGTGGTTCATCCGATGAGATCATCGTGGAACATGTGGGAGCCAACATGGGTATCCAGATCCCGCTGTTGGTTATTGACCGGAGAGTCGTCTCGGTCATGTCTGCATGTCTCCCGAACCCGTAGGGTCTACACACTTAAGGTTCGGTGACGCTAGAGTTGTAGAGATATTAGTATGCGGTTAACCGAAAGTTGTTCGGAGTCCCGGATGAGATCCCGGACGTCACGAGGAGTTCCGGAATGGTCCGGAGGTAAAGATTTATATATGGGAAGTCCTATTTTGGCCACCGGAAAATGTTCGGGATTTTTTGGTATTGTACCGGGAAGGTTCTAGAAGGTTCCAAAGTGGGGCCCACCTGCATGGGGGGACCCACATGAACGTGGGTAGTGGGGGCAAGGCCCCACACCCCTGGTCAAGGTGCACCAAGATCCCACCTTAGAAGGAATAAGATCATATCTCGAAGGGATAAGATCAAGATCCCTAAAAAAGGGGGATAACAATCGGTGGGGAAGGGAAATGATGGGATTTCTTTCCCCCACCTTTGCCAACGCCCCAATGGACTTGGAGGGCAAGAAACCAGCCCCCTCCACCCCTATATATAGTGGGGAGGCGCATGGGAGCAGCACCCCAAGCCCCTGGCGCCTCCCTCTCCCTCCCGTGACACCTCTCCCTCTCGCTGAGCTTGGCGAAGCCCTGCCGAGATCCTCGCTGCTTCCACCACCACGCCATCGTGCTGCTGGATCTCCATCAACCTCTCCCTCCCCTTGCTGGATCAAGAAGGAGGAGACGTCTTCCCCAACCGTACGTGTTTTGCACGCGGAGGTGCCGTCCATTCGGCGCTCGGTCATCGGTGATTTGGATCACGACGAGTACGACTCCATCAACCCCGTTCACTTGAACGCTTCCGCGCACGATCTACAAGGGTATGTAGATGCACTCTTTTCCCTCTCGTTGCTAGAAGACTCCATAGATTGTTCTTGGTGATGCGTAGAATTTTTTTAATTTCTGCAACGATCTCCAACAGATCCGCACCAGAGTGGTACGGTAATCCTGTTCTGGAAGTCATGTTACTTGACCATGACGAACCTACAAACTATGAGGAAGCGACGATGAGCCCATATTCCGTGAAATGGCTTGAGGCCATGAAATCTGAGATGGGATCCATGTATGAGAACAAAGCGTGGACTTTGGTTGACTTGCCCGATGATCGGCAAGCCATAGAGAATAAATGGATCTTCAAGATGAAGACTAACGCTGAAGGTAATATTACTGTCTACAAAGCTCGACTTGTTGTGAAAGGTTTTCGACAAGTTCAAGGAGTTGACTACGATGAGACTTTCTCACCCGTAGCGATGCTTAAGTCCGTCCGAATCATGTTAGCAATTGCCGCATTTTATGATTATGAAATTTGGCAAATGGATGTCAAAACTGCATGCCTTAATGGATATCTTAAAGAAGAGTTGTATATGATGCAACCAGAAGGTTTTGTCGATCCAAAAGGTGCTAACAAAGTGTGCAAGCTCCAGCGATCCATTTATGGACTGGTGCAAGCATCTCGGAGTTGGAATATACGCTTTGATAGTGTGATCAAAGCATATGGTTTTATACAGACTTTTGGAGAAGCCTGTATTTACAAGAAAGTGAGTGGGAGCTCTGTAGCATTTTGGTATTATATGTGGATGCCATATTGTTGATCGGAAATGATACTGAATTTCTGAATAGCATAAAAGGATACTTGAATAAGAATTTTTCAGTGAAAGACCTCGGTGAAGCTACTTATATATTAGGCATCAAGATCTATATTGATAGATCAAGACGCTTAATTGGACTTTCACAAAGCACTTACCTTGATAAAGTTTTGAAGAAGTTCAAAATGGATCAAGCAAAGAAAGGGTTCTTGCCTGTGTTACAAGGTGTGAAGTTGAGTCAGACTCAATGCCCGACCACTGCAGAAGATATAGAGAAAATGAAGGTCATTCCCTATGCTTCAGCCATAGGTTCTATCATGTATGCAATGCTGTGTACCAGACCTGATGTGTGCCTTGCGATTAGTTTAGCACGGAGGTACCAAAGTAATCCAGGAGTGGATCACTGGACAGCGGTCAAAAACATCCCGAAATACCTGAAAAGGACTAAGGATATGTTTCTTGTTTATGGAGGTGACAAAGAGCTCATCGTAAACGGTTACGTCGATGCAAGCTTTGACACTGATCCGGATGACTCTAAGTCACAAACTGGATACATATTTTTATTGAATGGTGGAGCTGTTAGTTGGTGCAGTTCCAAGCAAAGCGTCGTGATGGGATCTACGTGTGAAGCCGAGTACATAGCTGCTTCGGAAGCAGCAAATGAAGGAGTCTGGATGAAGGAGTTCATATCCGATCTAGGTGTCATACCTAGTGCATCGGGTTGAAAGAACATGCGGTGCCCCCATGTTTGGTTTTGGTAATTGATGACAATCTCTATGGACTAATGGTTGCCTTGAGTTATATTTGAAGGATTTGTCCATAGGCATTTCTTGAAGTCCATGTGTTGGTTTCAAGGAGTTTATGTGGTGACCAAGGTGTTATTAAGGAATTATCCAAAGATTGGTCATGTGAGAGTTGAGCTTATTACAAGCATGTCTTGGAGAAGAAGATTGTGTGATCATTCATGTATATCTTCAAGACATCATCCAAATGAAGAGAGTTGAAAAGATTCATGGTTGATCAAGACTAAGTCAAGAGTGAATCAACTTGATCAACTCACAAAGCGTAGAAGATGTACCGAGAGGGATCAAGCGATCCCATGGTGTGGTGAGCATTGTCAATTATGCTTTGTGTACTAACCCATGATCTTCGTGAGAGTTCTTTGTGGGGTTAGGTTGCGGTGTGCAAGTTCAAGTGAAGCATCATGAAGAGATCAAATGCTTGAAGCTTGCCGACCATTGTGGTGACAATGGACTTGTGAAGATGTTGTGGTGTGCAAGTTCAAGTGAAGCATCATGAAGAGATCAAATGCTTGAAGCTTGCCGTCCATTGTGGTGACAATGGACTTGTGAAGATGTGCGGAAGAGTGGCTCACCCATAGTGGAGCATGGGGGAGCAATCAACTAGTCTTGATCGAGCCAACGCAACCAAGAAAGGTGGTCCAACTTGAGGGAGTCAAGATCGTCATCATCTAGCTCAAGTGGACCATGTGCAAGGCAAAGGTTTGCTCTTGATAGGTTTTCTATTTTACCCCACTCATGATGGTAGTTGGGAGACCGGGTTATAGGATCGATTGCCGTACTATCAAGGGGGGATCTCGATGAGTAGCTTGATCGTATCATTCGTAGAGAGCTCAAACCATTGCATCCTTGCATCATCCTTATTGGTTCTTGTTTGGTTCTTTTCTTTGTGAGTTTTGGAGCTTATGGTCATCTTGATGACAAGCTCGAGTTCATCGAAAACGGAGTTCACTGGCATCTTCTATGATGTTTTTGATGTTGGAGGTTATGCTGGTTCTTCTCGGTTGGAGGTTTCACTCCTCTATTTGTTACTCGCTATTTTGATGCTACTCGTCTTCCTCTTTCCAACAAGCTTGAGTTTGCTCAATTCGGAGCTCATATGCAGAAGTTATGGCAGTTTTGGTCCCAGCGGTAGTACCGCGGGCCGGAGCGGTAGTACCGCTTGGGTGCTACAAGCGGTAGTACCGCTCCAGAGCGGTAGTACCGCTGGTAGCCCCCAGCCGTAGTACCGCTGCGGTCTCGTACTAGTACCGCCTCGATTCGAGGGGTCTTTTTTCATGTCGGGTTTTACGGTACTAGCCGCGGCAGTGGGGGCCGTAGTACCGCTCGTTTGCGGTAGTACCGCCCTGCCACCGCGGTAGTACCGCTCTGGGCCCAGCGGCAGTACCGCGAGGGGGAGCGGTAGTACCGCTTATAGGGGCAAGCGGTAGTACCGCTGGCCAAGCGGTAGTACCGCTCTCTGCGGGGCTGAAGTGGGGGTAACGGTTGGATTGTTCCCCCCACTATATAAGGAGGTCTTCTTCCCCAATGAACCTTATCTCTTGAGCTCGTGTTCTTCCCCCATTGTTGACCTTCTTCGAGCTTGCTAACTCTCAATCCCTCCATGGATTCTTGCTAGTTTTTGAGGGAAAAGAGAGAGGAGATCTAGATCCACATTTCCACCAATCACTTTCTCCTCTATGTGAGGGGAACCCCTTGGATCTAGATCTTGGAGTTCTTGGTGTTCTCCTTCTTGTTCTTCCTCTCATTTTCCTCCCTAGCATTAGTTGCTTCGGTGGGATTTGAGAGAGAAGGACTTGGGCACTCCGTGTGCCCTTGCCATTGCATTTGGTGCATCGGTTTGAGTTCTCCACGGTGATACGTGGAAGTTACAAGTTGAGAAGCTTATTACTCTTGGGTGCTTGGTGCCCTTGAGCTTGTTCCTCTTGGGTGCTTGGGCGCCCTAGACGGTTGGTGGTGTTCGGAGCTCAATCATTGTGGTGTAAAGCTCCGGGCAAGCGTCGGGGTCTCCAATTAGGTTGTGGAGATCGCCCCGAGCAATTTGACGGGTACCGGTGACCGCCCCCAAGGGTTGCCAAAGTGTACGGGTTCGGTGACCGCCCCCAAGGGTTGCCATTTGTACGGGTTCGGTGACCGCCCTCAAGGGTCCCTTAGTGGAATCACGGCATCTTGCATTGTGCGAGGGCGTGAGGAGATTACGGTGGCCCTAGTGGCTTCTTGGGGAGCATTGTGCCTCCACACCGCTCCAAACGGAGATTAGCATCCGCAAGGGTGTGAACTTCGGGATACATCGTCGTCTCCGCGTGCCTCGGTTATCTCTTACCCGAACCCTTTACTTATGCACTTTACTTTGTGATAGCCATATTGTTTCTTGTCATATATCTTGCTATCACTTAGTTGTTTATCTTGCTTAGCATAAGTTGTTGGTGCACATAGGTGAGCCTAGTTGTTGTAGGTTTTGTGCTTGTCAAATTAACCGCTAGGTTTATTCCGCATTTGTTCAAGCCTAAACCGTAATTATTTTAAAGCGCCTATTCACCCCCCCCTCTAGGCGACATCCACGATCTTTCAATCGGGTCCAATGAAAATCTTTTGTGACAATACTGGTGCAATTGCCCTGGCAAAGGAATCCAGATTTCACAAGAGAACCAAGCACATCAAGAGACGCTTCAATTCCATCCGTGATCAAGTCAAGGAGGGAGACATAGAGATTTGCAAGATACATACGGATCTGAATGTTGCAGACCCGTTGACTAAGCCTCTCTCACGAGCAAAACATGATCAACACCAAGACTCCATGGGTGTTAGAATCATTACTATGTAATCTAGATTATTGACTCTAGTGCAAGTGGGAGATTGAAGGAAATATGCCCTAGAGGCAATAATAAAGTTGTTATTTATATTTCCTTATATCATGATAAATGTTTATTATTCATGCTAGAATTGTATTAACCGGAAACTTAGTACATGTGTGAATACATAGACAAACATAGTGTCACTAGTATGCCTCTACTTGACTAGCTCGTTCATCAAAGATGATTAAGTTTCCTAGCCATAGACATGAGTTGTCATTTGATCAACGGGATCACATCATTAGAGAATGATGTGATTGACTTGACCCATCCGTTAGCTTAGCACTATGATCGTTTAGTTTACCGCTATTGCTTTCTTCATAACTTATACATGTTCCTATGACTATGAGATTATGCAACTCCCAAATACCAGAGGAACACCTTGTGTGCTATCAAACGTCACAACGTAACTGGGTGATTATAAAGATGCTCTACAGGTGTCTCCGATGGTGTTTGTTGAGTTGCCATAGATCGAGATTAGGATTTGTCACTCCGATTGTCGGAGAGGTATCTCTGGGCCCTCTCGGTAATACACATCACACTACTGGAATCAGCTTCTTTGCCGTCCGCCATGGCGGACAGCAAAGGCATGGATCACAGACGGCAAAGTTCTTTGCCGTCCGCCAGCAGACGGCAAACTGTCCGTCCGAACACGTGCCAGCAAAGGCCTTCTTTGCCGTCCGCTTCCTGGAAACGGACGGCAAAGGATTGTGTCGTCCGCCGTTGGTGGCCAGCAGACGGCAAAGATCGTGGATGGCAGTGAGGTGGTGTGAGAGCCGTTAGGGGTTAACGGCGTGCTTTGCCGTCAGCCAGCGGACGACAAAGAGGCTAAGGTCTTTGCCGTCCGCTGGAGGACGACAAAGTGCTCAAACATGCCAGTCCCAGGAAGCACAGGCAGCTGCCACGTGGCATGTTTGCCGTCAGCTAGCTGACGACAAAGAGCCTGTACAGCCCTGTTTTTAATTTAATTCATTCAATTTGACAGCAATTCATAGATATACACAGATATACACAGCAATTCACATATATACACAACAAGCATATCCAACACACAAGTTTCATCATATATACATACATAACCAACACATATATAGTTCCATCCTTACATATTACAAAAGTTTCACATTGTTCATCCAACACTGTTATCCATCCATCCATATAACAAGTTCCAACCATGCAAGTTCATTGATACAAAATAAAAGCACAAATGGAAAAGAAGCACTCCATCCATGCAAGCTTCCGTGAATTAAATCAAATCTGCAAAATGATAAACAAGATGTTAGAAAAGGAAGAAGAAAATGAAGAAGAAGAATAAGACTATAAGAAGTAAGCATACTTAAGTAAAATGGAGCTAACCTAGAAGAAAATGAAGAAGAAGAAGAAGAAGAATAAGACTAGAAGAATAAGAAGAAGAAGAAGAAGAAGACTATAATTAAGCTGCCTCTTGGAGTGTCAGGCAGCCTCTGCAGTTTGGGACAAGGAGTGATGTAGCAAACAACAGAGTTATCATAATGAGATGGGTGAAGGGGAGATCTCTCCTTTTATATACCTGCCTCTTGGAGGAAATCCCAAGTATGCTACTGAAGAACTCGAAAGCATCCAACTCGTACTCTGGTGTGGCAGAGCGGAGCCTGCGGTGACGGCCTCCCCCATCTCTAATAAGCAGCAGAAGAGACCAATTAGTATCTAGCTAGAAGCATATCTATAAACATAGAGCCAAGTTTCTAGACATGAAAGAAAACTGAGGAAAAAAAAGCAATGCACTTGTGCTCAACAACATCAACAACACTTAGTTAATTTGGTAGGTTAGTTGGCAATAGCAATTGGCACCCTTCAAAACTAGGGATTTCTTTAGACGTGAAAGAAAACTAAAAATGTTGAAAAAAAGAGCATAGTAATCTAAAAATAGGGGGGAAAATACACTTCTTCTTTCTCCTCTTTATCTTTTTTTTTCATCTTTCTTCTTTCTTCTTAACCAAAACTAAACATAAAGTTCCTTCTGGTGTGATCACATTGGAATACTTGTGGCAAAAAATCATAGTTGCACCATATTTTAGGTGGCTCTAGGTGCCACACACCAAGCAAACAAACAAACCTCAAATCAATGCACTAATATTTACTTCACTGAAAGATTTACTTCACTTTGAAGGGAAATAGTTGCACCAATTTTTTTTCTTGTATACAAAAGAACTCGTGCACTAATATTTACTTCACTGAAAGATTTATCACTTTGAAGGGAAATAGTTTTTGTTCCATCATCTATTAATAATATAACAATAATAATTCATTATATGCCAATGAGTTGAGAAATCTGGCACTACATTATTTAATGACACATAAAAAGCATAATGTACAAAAAATTGATCATGCATAACTAAACACTGTGGATCAATAATAGTATAGAAGATGATCTAACTAATAAGACTACTAGTGAGAATTGAGATTATACACAATTATAGTAGAGAAGATGCTATCTATGCTCTAAAGCTAAACTAAAGTAAACCTAAACTAAACCAAACCTAAAATAAACCTAAACTAAACTTAAAATACAGAAACAAAAATAGAAAAAATACAAGAGGTCTCACCGGGTGGAGGAGGGGGCGCCGGAGGGGTGGGGCGGCCGCGGTGGTGGAGGAGAGGGGCGCCGGGGCGGCCGGGTGGAGGAGGGGGCGCCGGAGCGGCAGGGAGGCCGCGGTGGTGGAGCAGAGGGGCGCCGAGGCCGCCGGGTGGAGGAGGGAGCGCCGGAGCGGCGGGGCGGCCGCGGTGGCGGAGCAGAGGGGCGCCGGGGACGCCGGGGTGGAGGAGGGGGTGCCGCGGCGACGTGGGTGGCGTGGGGCGGCGGCAGCTCGGGCACGGAGCGGCGCGACAACGGGAATGGCGCGGGGCGGGGAAGGGGGTCACCGGGGCTGCTGGGGCGGCGCGGGGCGGCGGCGGCACGGGGGCGGGATGGTGCAGGGCGGCGGCTCGGGCGCGGGCGAAGAGAGAGAGGGGACAGATGTGGGGTGCGGGCGGCCGTTGATATGGATTTTAGTTAGGGCACAGTTCTTTGCCGTCTGCCAGCAAACGGCAAAGATCCTAGCTAACGGGCGTTAGCTTGGCCACTTTCTTTGCCGTCTGCTAGCGGACGGCAAAGACATGTCCGTTAGGTGGTTCTCGGTAGTGGGCCACCCTCATTCTTTGCCATCCACTAGCGGACGACAAAGACTATATGCCGTCTGCTGGCGGACGACAAAGACTTGGCTGACGGCAAATATAGTATTTGCCGTCAGCTTCTATTGAGCTGACGGCAAAGAAGGTCTTTGTCGTCAGCTAGCGGACGACAAAGACATGGCTGACGGCAAAGATCCTGATTCCAATAGTGTCACTATAAGCCTTGCAAGCAATGTGACTAATGAGTTAGTTGCGGGATGATGCACTACAGAACAAGTAAAGAGACTTGCCGGTAACGAGATTGAACTAGGCATGATGATACCGACGATCGAATCTCGGGCAAGTAACATACCGATGACAAAGGGAACAACGTATGTTGTTATGCGGTTTGACCGATAAAGATCTTTGTAGAATATGTAGGAACCAATATGAGCATCCAGGTTCCGCTACTGTTATTGACCGGAGATGAGTCTCGGTCATGTCTACATAGTTCTCGAACCCGTAGGGTCCGCACGCTTAACGTTCGATGACGATCGGTATTATGAGTTTATGTGTTTTGATGTACCGAAGGTAGTTCGGAGTCCCGGATGTGATCACGAACATGACGAGGAGTCTCGAAATGGTCGAGACATGAAGATTAATATATTGGAAGGTTATGTTTGGACACCGGAATGGTTTCGGGTGAGTTCGGGCATCTACCGGAGTACCGGGGGGTTACTGGAACCCCCCGAGGGCTTAATGGGCCTACATGGGCTTTAGTGGAAGAGAGAGGAGGCGGCCAAGAGGAGGGGCGCGCCCCCCAAGCCCAATCTGAATTGGGGAGGGGGCCGGCCCCCCTTTCCTTCTTCTCCTCTTCCCCTTCCTCCCCCTCCTAGTTGTACTAGGAAAGGTGGGAAACCTACTCCTAGTAGGAGTAGGAATCCCCCCTTGGGGGCGCACCATGAGGGCGGCCGGCCCCCTCCTTTATATACGGGGGAGGGGCACCCCATAGACACACACGTTGATTCTTAGCCGTGTGCGGTGCCCCCCTCCACATATTTCCACCTCGATCATATTGTCGTAGTGCTTAGGCAAAGCCCTGCGTCGGTAACTTCATCATCACCGTCAACACGCCGTCGTGCTGACGAAGCTCTCCCTCAACCTCAGCTGGATCTAGAAGTTCGAGGGACGTCACCGAACTGAACGTGTGCAGATCGCGGAGGTGCCGTGCGTTCGGTACTTGATCGGCTGGATCGCGAGGACGTTTGACTACATCAACCGCATTACTGAACGCTTCCGCTTTCGGTCTATGAGGGTACGTGGACACACTCTCCCCGCTCGTTGATATGCTTCTCCTAGATAGATCTTGCGTGATCATAGGATTTTTTTTGAAATACTACGTTTCCCAACAGGGATCACATGATGTGATGGACTAGACCCAGCCGTAAGCTTAGCAACAAATCATATCGATTAGTTTATTTGCTATAGCTTTCTTCATGTCAAGTATCTGTTCCTTCGACCATGAGATCATGCAACTCCCGGATACCGGAGGAATGCCTCGTGTGCTATCAAATGTCACTTCATAACTGGGTGATCATAAAGATGCTCTACAGGTATCTCTGAAGGTGTCTGTTGGGTTGGCATGGATCGAGACTGGAATTTATCACTCCATGTGACAGAGATATATCTCTATGCCCTCTCGGTAATACAACATCATAAAGAGGTTACAAGCAATGTGCCGAATGAGTTAGTCACGGGATCTTTTATTATGGAACGAGTAAAGAGACTTGCCGGTGACGAGATTGAACTAGGTATGGAGATACAGACGATCGAATCTCGGGCAAGTAACATATCGCCTGACAAACAGAATTGCATACGGGATTGACTGAATCCTTGACATCGTGGTTCAACCGATAAAAATCTTCGTGAAATATGTAGGAACCAATATGGGCATCCAGGTCCCACTATTGGTTATTGACCGGAGAGGTGTCTCGGTCATGTCTAAATGATTCTCGAACCCGTAGGGTCCGCAAGCTTCACATTCGATGATGCTAGAGTAGTATTGAGATATGTGCATTGGTAAAAAAATATTGTTTGGAGTCCCGGATGAGATCCTGGACATCACGAAGAGCTCCGGAATGGTTCAGAGGTACAGATTCATATATAGGAAGTCCTATTTTGGTCGCCGGAAAAGTATCGGGCGTTATCGGTATTGTACCAGGAGTGCCGAAAGGGGTCTCGGAGTCCACCCGGGGGCCCACATGGGTTGTAGGGGGGGGGGGTGACCTGGCCTACATAGGCCAGGGGCACTAGCCCCAAGAGGCCCATGCGCCTAGAACAAGAAAAAGGGGAAGAGTCCTAAGGCGGGGAAGGCACCCCCTAGGTGCCTTGGGAAGGGAGGCTTCCTCCCTAGGCCGGCGCCCCTCCCTTGCAGGAGGGGCCAAGGCTACGCCCCAATCCTCCTCCTTGCCTCCTATAAAAATTGGGGGAGAGGGAGGGTCTAGACACACCAAATTCCACGCCCCGGCGGCAGCCCTACCTCTCCCAAAACTCAGTTTTGTCCTCAGATTGGTTCCGGCAGCGTTTGGCGAAGCCGTGCCGGGATTGCACCACCACCATCTCCTCCACGCCGTCGTGCTGGTTGATATCCCATCTACTTCTCCTATCTTGCTTGCTGGATCAAGAAGGAGGAGACTTCATTGAGTCGCACGTGTGCTGAACGCGGAGGTGTCGTCCGTTCGGCGCTAGATCGGATTGGATGATGATTGGATCGTGAATAGTATGACTACATCAACCGCGTTAAATACGCTTCCGCTTTTGGTCTACAAGGGTATGTAGACACACTCCCTTCTCGTTGCTATGTATCTCCTAGATTAGATCTTGGGTGTTTCATTGGATTTTTTTTTATTTTCATGCAACGTTCCCCATCAGTGGCATCATGAGCTAAGTCTATGCGTAGATGTATATGCACGAGTAGAATACAAAGAAGTTGTGGGAATTGATGTTCAGATTGCTTACCTTCATTGTCTTACTTGGATTCAGCTGTATACTGGGATGAAGCGGCTCAGACCAACCTTACATGTCCTCGCACATGAGACCGGTTCCACCGACTAACATGCAACTTGTATTGCATAAGGTGGCTGGCGGGTGTCTGTCTCTCCTACTTTAGTTGAATCTAATTTGACAAAGGCGGTCCTTGTAGAAGGTTAAAAGGAAACTTGATTATCACTGTTGTGGCTTTGCAGGTAAGAACGGTTCTTGCTAGTTGCCCATAGCAGCCATGTAAAATTTGCAACAACAAAGTAGAGGACGTCTAACTTGTTTTTGCTGGGCATGTTGTGATGTGGTATGGTCAAAACGTGATGTGATATATGTTGATGTATGAGATGATCATGTTTTGTAATAGGTTCACAACTTGCATGCCGATGAGTACGGCAATCGGCAGTAGCCATAGGGCTATCTTTAGTTTTATTGTATGACATGTGTGTCAACAAATAACGCCATGTAATTGCTTTACTTTATCGCTATGCGTTAGCAATAGTTGTAGAAGCAATGTTGGCGAGACGACCACGTGATGACACGATGACGGAGATCATGGTGTCATGCCAGTGATGATGGAGATCATGCCGGCGCTTTGGAGATGGAGATCAAAAGCACAAGATGATAATGGCCATATCATTTCACATATTTTGATTGCATGTGATGTTTATCTTTTATGCATCTTATTTTGCTTAGGATGATGGTAGCATTATAAGATGACCCCTTCACTTAATTTCAAGATAAATGTGTTCTCCCTAAGTATGCACCATTGCGAAAGTTCGTCGTTTTGAAGAACGTCCTGATGATCGGGTGTGATAGACTCTATGTTCACATACAACGGGTGTAAGCCAGTTTTTACACATGCGGAATACTTGGTTAAACTTGACGAGCCTAGCATGTACAGACATGGCCTCGGAACATACGAGACCGAAAGGTCGAACATGAGTCATATAGTAGACATGATCAACATGGAGATGTTCAGCGTTGATGACCACCCCATCTCACGTGATGATCAGACATGGGTTGGTTGATATGGATCATGTGAACACTTAGACAACTTGAGGGATGTTGATTTAAGTGGGAGTTCACTAGTAATTTGATTAACCGAACTAATTATCATGAACATAGTCTAAATTGTCTCTGTAAATTATGTTGTAGATAAATAGCTCGTGCTGTTGCTCATTGTTTTAATACGTTCCTAGAGAAAGACTAAGTTGAAAGACATTGTAAGCAATTATGTAGACTAGGTCTGTAGTCTGAGGATTGTCCTCACTACTGCACAGAAGGCTTATGTCCTTGATGCACCGCTCGGTGTGCCAACCCCTCTAGTGCCATCTGTGGATGTTGTGAATGTCTAGCATGCACATTTTGATGACTACTTGATAGTTCAGTGCGCCATGCTTTACGACTTAGAAATCAGGGCCCTAAAGACGTTTTGAACGCCACAATGCATATGAGATGTTCCAAGAGCTGAAATTGGTATTTCAGGCTCATGCCCGTGTTGAGAGGTATAAGATCTCTGAAAGTTGTTGTGCCAGCAAGATGGAGGAGAATAGCTCAGTTAGTGAGCATGTGCTCACAGTGTCTGGGTGCTACAATCGCTTGAATCAAGTGGGAGTTAATCTTCCCGATAAGACAGCGGTTGACAAAGTTTTCCAGTCACTGCCACCAAGCCATAAGGGCTTCATGATGAACTATAATATGCAAGGGATGTAGAAGACAATCCCTGAGATCTTCGTGACGCTTAAGGCCGCGGAGGTAGAAATCAAGAAAGAGCATCAAGTGTTGATGGTCAACAAGACCACCAGTTTCAAGAAGAAAGGCAAGGGAAAGAAAGGGAACTTCAAGAAGAATGGCAAGCCAGTTGTGAAGGAAATATGCCCTAGAGGCAATAATAAAGTTTTTATTTTATATTTCATGATAATGGTTTATTATTCATGCTAGAATTGTATTTATCAGAAACATTAATACATGTGTGAATACATAAACAAACAACGTGTCCCTAGTGAGCCTCTACTAGACTAGCTCGTTGATCAAAGATGGTTAAGGTTTCCTAACCAGTGACATAAGTTGTGATTTGATAACGGGATCACATCATTAGGAGAATGATGTGATGGACAAGACCCATCCATTAGCTTAGCATAATGATCGTTCAGTTTTATTGCTATTGCTTTCTTCATGTCAAATACATATTCCTTCGACTATGAGATTATGCAACTCTCGGATACCAGAGGAATGCCTTGTGAGCTATCAAACGTCACAATGTAACTGGGTGATTATAAATATGCTCTCCAGGTATCTCCTAAGGTGTTTGTTTAGTTGGCATAGATTGAGATTAGGATTTGTCACTCCGAGAATTAGAGAGGTGTCTTTGGCCCCTCTCGGTAATACACATCATAAGCTTGCAAGCAAATGACTAAGGAGTTAGTCACGAGGTGATGTATTATGGAACGAGTGAAGAGACTTGCCAGTAACGAGATTTAACTAGGTATGAAGATACCGACGATCGAATCTCGGGCATGTAACATACCGATGGACAAAGGGAATTACGTATGTTGTTATAACGGTTCGATCGATAAAGATCTTCGTAGAATATGTAGGAGCCAATATGGGCATCCAAGTTCTGCTATTGGTTATTGACCGAAGAGGTGTCTCGGTCACGTCTACATAGTTCTCGAACCCGTAGGGCCCGCACGCTTAACGTTCGTTGACGATATAGTGTTATATGAGTTATATGATTTGGTGACCGAATGTTGTTCGGAGTCCCGGATGAGATCACGGACGTGACAAGGAGTCTCGAAATGGTCGAGAGGTAAAGATAGATACATAGGATGATGGTATTTGGACACCAGAAGTGTTTCGGGACGTATCGGGAAGGAATCGGGTCACGGGAAGGGGTTCCGGGCACCCCCCCGGCAAGTTATGGGCTTAATGGGCCAAAGGGAGGGACAGACCAGCCCACTAGGGGGCTGGTGCGCCCCTCCACTTGTTTGGACAGCCCAAGGGAAGGAAAAGGGGGAGGGTTAGCCTTATGGTTGAGTTTACTTTATCACTATGAGTCCACTTGTTTGGACATGCAATCAACTGGTAGGAGCCTTATGGTTGTCTCTTTATTGTATGAAGTGCAAATGCCATGTAATTGCTTTACTTTATCACTATGAGTTAGCGATAGTTGTAGAACCAATAGTTGGCGAGACGACCATGACACTACGATGGAGATCAAGGTGTCGAGCCGGTGACCATGGAGATCATGACGATGCTTTGGAGATGGAGATCAAAAGCACAAGATAATGATGGCCATAGCAATGTCACATATTTTGATTGCATGTGATGTTTATCTTTTATGCATCGTATTTTGCTTAGTATGGCGGTAGCATTATAAGATGATCCCTTAACTAAATTTCAAGGTAAAATTGTTCTCCGTGAGTATGCACCGTTGCTATAGTTTGTCATGTTGAGACACCACATGATGATCGGGTGTGATAGACTTTGTCATGTTGAGACACCACGTGATGATCGGGTGTGATAGACTCTACCTTCATATACAATGTGTGTAAGACAGTTTTGCCCATGCAGAACACTTGGGTTAAACTTGACGAGCCTAGCATGTACAGACATGGCCTCGGAACACTGGAGACCGAAAGGTCAAACGTGAATCATATAGTAGATATGATCAACATAGAGATGTTCACCATTGATGACTACCCCATCTCACGTGATGATCGGACATGGGTTAGTTGATTTGGATCACGTATCAGTTAGATGACTTGAGGGATGTCTATTTAAGTGGGAGTTCTTAAGTAATTTGATTAACTGAACTTAATTTATCATTAACTTAGTCTTATAGTTTCGCAAATCTATGTCGTAGATCAATAGCTCGCGAGATAGCTCCCTTTTTTTGATATGTTCCTAGAGAAAAATAGGTTTAAATATGATAGTAGCAATGATGCGGACTGGGTCCATGGTCTGGGGATTATTCTCATTGCTTCACAGAAGAATTATGCCCCTGATGCACCGCTAGGTGACAGACCTATTGCAGGAGCGGATTGAGACGTTATGAACATTTGACAAGCTCGGTATGATGACTACTTGATAGTTTAGTGCGCTATACGGCTTAGAACCGGGACTTCAAAAATGTTTTGAATGCCACGGAGCATATGAGATGTTCCAATATCTGAAATTGGTATTTCAGACTCATTCCCATGTTAAGAGGTATGAGACCTCTGACAAGTACTTTGCCAACAAGATGGACGAGAATAGCTCAGCCAGTGAGCATGTGCTCAGAATGTCTGGGTACTACAATCACTTGAATCAAGTGGGAGTTAATCTTCCAGATAAGATAGTGATTGACAGAGTTCTCTAGTCACTATCACCAAGCTACTAGAACTTCGTGATGAAGTATAATATGCAAGGGATGACAAAAACGATCCCCGAGCTCTTCGCGATGCTGAAATCGGCGAAGGTAGAAATCAAGAAATAGCATCAAGTGTTGATGGTTAACAGGACCACTAGTTTCAAGATAAAGGGCAAAGCGAAAGAAAGGGAACTTCAAGAAGAATGGCAAGCAAGTTGCCATTCCCGTGAAGAAGCCCATATCTGGACCTAAGCCTGAAACTGAGTGCTTCTACTGCAAAGGGAATGGTCACTAGAAGCAGAACTGCCCCAAATACTTGGTGGATAAGAATGATGGAAAAGTGAATAAAAGTATATTTGATATACATGTTATTGATATGTACCTTACTGGTGTTCATAGTAGCCCCTGGGTATTTGATACTGGTTCAGTTCCTAAGAATAGTAACTCGAAACACGAGTTGCGGAATGAACAGAGACTAGTTAAGGGCGAGGTGACGATGTGTGTTGGAAGTGATTCCAAGGTTGATAAGATCACCATCGCACACTCCCTCTACCTTCGGGATTAGTGTGGAACCTAAATAAATGTTGTTTGGTGTTTGTGTTGAGCATAAATATGATTGGATCATGTTTATTGCAATATGTTATTCATTTAAGTCAGAGAATAATTGTTGTTCTGTTTACATGAATGAAACCTTCTATGGTCATACACAAAATGTAAATGGTTTATTGAATCTCGATCGTAGTGATACACATATTCATAATATTGATGCCAAAAGATGCAAAGTTGATAATGATAGTGCAGCATACTTGTGGCACTGCCGTTTAGGTCATATTGGTGTAAAGCGCATGAAGAAACTCCATGCAGATGGACTTCTGGAACCACTTGATTATGAATCATTTGATACTTGCGAACCATGCCTCATGGGCAAGATGACTAAAACTCCATTCTCCGGAACAAGGGGGCGAGCTAATGACTTATTGGAAATAATACATACCGATGTATGCGGTCCGATGAGTGTTGAGGCACGCGACGGGTATCGTTATTTTCTAACCTTCACAGATGATTTGAGCAGATATGGGATATCTACTTAATGAAACATAAGTCTGAAACATTTCAAAAGTTCAAAGAATTTTAGAGTGAAGTGGAGAATCATCATAACAAAAAAAATAAAGTTTCTACAATCTGACCGCGGAGGCGAATATTTGAGTTACGAGTTTGGCCTTCATATAAAACAACGTGGAATAGTTTCACAACTAACGCCACCTGGAACACCACAACGTAATGGTGTGTCCGAACGTCGTAACCGTACTTTATTAGATATGGTGCGTTCTATGATGTCTCTTACCGATTTGCCACTATCGTTTGGGGTTATGCATTAGAGACAGCCGCATTCACGTTAAGTAGGGCCCCGTCTAAATCCGTTGAGGTGACACCATATGAACTGTGGTTTGGCAAGAAACCTAAGCTGTCATTTCTTAAAAGTTTGGGGATACGACGCTTATGTCAAAAGGTTTCAGCCTGATAAGCTCGAACCCGAAGCGGAGAAGTGCATCTTCATAGGATACCATAAGGAAACCACTGGGTACACCTTCTACCACAGATCCAAATGCAAGATCTTTGTTGCTAAGAATGGATCCTTTCTAGAGAAGGAGTTTCTCACAGAAGAAGTGAGTGGGAGGAAAGTAGAACTTGATGAGGTAATTGTACCTTCTCTCGAATTGGAAAGTAGCACATCACAGAAAACCGTTCTCGTGATGCCTACACCAACTAGAGAGGAAGCTAATGATGATGATCATAAAACTTCAGATCAAGTTACTACTGAATTTCATAGGTCAACCAGAACATGTTCCGCACAAGAGTGGTACGGTAATCCTGTCCTGGAAGTCATGTTACAGACCAAGGCAAACCTACAAACTATGAAGAAGTTATGATGAGCCCAGATTCCGACAAATGGCTTGAGGCCATGAAATCTTGTAGCGACCCGACCTCAGACGGTCAAGTCTCTGTGCTTAAGTGTCATCCCTGGATCGGTATGCTGACACACACAGTACTCGAGGATTTATAACAGAGATAAATCACATGTATAAAGTAACATAAATACTATTACCTCAATCCAAATAGCGGAAGTAACAACAAGGTTGTGGATTCCCATCAACACCAACGACAAAGTTGAGTGTAGAAATCGTAACCCTAACGTATCACTTACTCGTCGTAAGAATCCTGCAACATGAGACGTTGCAGCCACAAAGGGTCAGTACATTGAATGTACTGGCAAATTCACACAATAGAGCAACGATGAATAAAGGCTATCACTACATGCATATTTGGCTGGTGGAAAAGCTCTATGGTTATAATGTTTTTGCGAAAAGCCAATTTTTCCCTACTGCAAAGGAATGTATTTTATTTAACTACCAAGTTGGTTGAAAAACATTGAGAAGGTTCCTCCAACTCAATCCCAAAATAATAATCATTAACCCAATCAAATAACTTAAATAAAGTGTTGAGATCAACATGATAATCCAAGAACCAGATACTCAAGATGTCCATAACCGAGGACACGGCTAAACATGATTAGTTTGTACACTCTGCAGAGGTTTGCGCACTTTTCCCCACAAGACTCGATCTCCTCCGTTGGATTTCTCGCACTACATGGTGTTTGAGAAACGGATGACCGAGACACAGTCTTTCAGAAGCATTAACTCTAACCCCGAGTAGATAGTACCAACCTACATCCCCTACATCTTCTAGCCTACCACTGGAAGAGGTCATGCAACCTACTCAACTATGCTAGAGCCCATAATAGCTTGTGGCTGCACACGGAAGTTTCTAGCATGAAAAATCTTATGATCCCTTTAAGCCTGGGTGGCATTCCATAGGGTGATCACACGGGTCCTCCGGGATCCCCTTGGGCAAGCACTGGGTTCTCCAGGTGCCCGGGCAAACCACTGGGTGCTCCAGGGTGCCCCTACCATTCCACCCGGATGTGTATTAAAGTAGCCACCTTAAGTTTACCATTAATAATAACTCTCATATCTGTCATGAATACACTCAACCAATACACGTCTACGAGCATAGTAGAGCAGTATGAGCATAACGTAGAAGTAACTCCCAAGGTTTGAATGCAGGACAATAGGTTCCTACCTCATCAACTACTTCCCAATACCCACATGTTATCAAGTCCTACTCATGCAATGTTTGAGGGTTGAAACTAATGCATAAAAACTGGGTATGAAAGGGATATGATCAAAGTGTGAACTTGCCTGTACTGTTGATGAAGATGATTCGCACTCGTAACTCCTAATAGTTCTACTCGTCACACTCCGGTCAATCTAGCGAGAGCAAGCAATAGTAACCACACATAAGCAATCACTCAAAAGATTGGAAAGAACGAAGAAGACAAATCAGAAAACATCAAAACCAAGCAAATAACTCTTGCAACATAAAACAATTTCTAACAGTACCAAAATTAGATAGATTTGGCCTTATCAGAAAGTTTAGGTCAAGAGCTTCGATTTGCAAAAAGAATCAACTCAAACGGAGTTACGAAACTCAAGTTACGAAATTCAAATTCAAATCTATTTGAATTCAAATTTTAAACTTTCAAAAATATGTTTAAGTTGTTTTATTGGATAGAGGGGATCATAATGAAGAAGTGAGCGTTGGTTTCGTTGGATTTGGATAAACTGACAAGAAGTTGTGATGGTTTGAAAAAGAGGGACTAATTTGTAAGAAAGATTATTACGAATAGGTCCCTGGTGAAAAATTAAAACAGAAAAAGAAAAATCTATCTAACGAGCGTTTGCTACAGAACCTAAACCAACGAACTTCGTTCGCTCCAGAGCCTAAGCTAACGAACGCTCTCCAAATAGAAAAAAAAACGCTTATAGAGAAAAAAAACAAATGGATCTGGATCCTTAGATCCAGATCGGACGGACGAGGAGTGGCGGTGGTTACAGCGGCGGTTGTAGTCACCGGGGACGGAGAAGACGGCGGCGGCGACTATGGACGGAGCAGCAGTTCTGGTGGTCGAGGAGGGCAACAGAGAGGTCGGGGAGGGGCGACACGGCGAGGCGGATGCAACGGTGGGGTCGGCGGCGCTCGGGGGCGTCGGAACTGAGCGCGGCGGCGGCGGCAGATCTCGTCGGGGCGGGAGCTCCGGCGAGGGTGGTGGTTGCGGCTGAGGAGGAGAAGAGGGGAGAGAGGGGGCGGCGGTCTCGCCTTTTGAAGGCGGAGGCAAGGCGGTGCCTTACGCGAGGGGCCGGGGCGGAGTCCCGCCCGGTCACGGTGGCACCGGCGAGACGTGTTGGAGCCGGGTTCCTGCTCGGGAAGGAGACGGCGCGCTGGGCTGGGCCGGCCCAGTCGGGGAAAAGTTTTTTTTAAATGATTTTGCACACAGCAGAAATAAAATAAATGAAAATAAAATATAACCTAGGCATATTATATATTGAAATTTTCAGAAAAAGATTTCCTACAAGCTGAACATTTTTCTAGAGTCAAATAAAATCCACACAAATTCAAATAGTGCTACTGCTCTAATAAAATCCAAAAAAACATTTTTAAAATACCAAAA
The DNA here is from genome assembly GCF_018294505.1 of Triticum aestivum. NCBI lineage: Eukaryota > Viridiplantae > Streptophyta > Magnoliopsida > Poales > Poaceae > Triticum > Triticum aestivum. The sequence goes on along the minus strand of NC_057796.1, from coordinate 118,390,678 downwards.
TGATTTCAAATTTATTTCTCTCCAATTTTCTGATGTAGGGAATCATGTTACCATATTTTCCATATATTTTATTTTTGGAGAAAGAATTTGAATAAAACCCAAATAACTCCAAATTAAAAAAATAATTTCAAATGGACTTTAAATTTGAGTTATTTGAAACTTCCAACTCATATTTCATATATTTTGAAGAAGTCATTTTATCTTCTCTCATGAAAATCATTGAGTTGCTTAAAGTTTCTGAATTTGAAATATTTCCAAGTGAAATTCAAATATTTTCAAAAACCCTTTTCATTTATTTAAATGGAAGAAGTCATGTCATCTTCTCTTTAGGGTTTTGTATTTGAAAAGAATTTGAATTCACGGAGAACATAAAAGCAAAATAAAAGTTTGGGAAAGTCCTTTTATTCCCTCTCATTCAACTTTAGAAAAGTTCAAATTTCACTCAATTTCACACAATTAATCAAACAATCAATCATAACTATCTATTTAATATAACATTCCAAAATTTAGAATTTTGTGATGTTACAAATCTGAGATAGGATCCATGTATGATAACAAAGTGTGGACTTTGGTGGACAAGCCCGATGATCGGCAAACCATTGAGAATAAATGGATCTTCAAGAAGAAGACTGCCGCTGATAGTAATGTCACTATCTACAAAGCTCGACTTGTCGCAAAAGGTTTTCGACAAAGTTCAAGGAGTTGACTACAATGAGACTTTCTCACCCGTAGCGATGCTTAAGTCTATCTGAATCATGTTAGCAATTGCCACATTTTATGATTATGAAATCTGGCAAATGGATGTAAAAAACTGCATTCCTTAATGGATATTAAAGAAGAGTCGTAGATCATGCAACCAGAAGGTTTTGTCAATCCTAAAGGTGCTAACAAAGTCTGTGAGCTCCAACGATCCATCTATGGACTGGTGCAAGCATCTCAGAGTTGAAATGTATGCTTTGATAAGGTGATGAAAGCATATGGTTTTATACAGACTTATGATGAAGCCTGTACTTACAAGAAAGTGAGTGGGAGCTCTGTAACATTTCCGATATTATATGTGAATGACATATTATTGATTAGAAATGATATATAATTTCTGGATAGCATAAAAGGATACTTGAATAAGAGTTTTTAATGAAAGACCTCGCTGAAGCTACTTATATATTGGGCATCAAGATCTATATATTGGTCAAAATTATTCTTAGGTACCTAAAGAGGACTAAGGAAATGTTTCTCGGTTATGGAGGTGACATAGAGTTCGTCGTAAAAGGTTACGTCAATGTAGGCTTTGACCCTGATCCGGATGACTCTGAGTCTCAATCTGGATACATATTGAAAGTGGGAGAAATTATCTAGATTAGTTTCGTGTAGAGCATTGTAGACATATAAATTTGCAAAATACATACAGATCTGAATATGGCAAACCCGTTGACTAAACCTCTCTCACAAGCAAAACATGGTCACACCTTAGTACTCTTTGGGTGTTAATCACATGGCGATGTGAACTAGATTATTGACTCTAGTAAACCCTTTGGGTGTTGGTCACATGGCGATGTGAACTATGGGTGTTAATCACATGGCGATGTGAACTATTGGTGTTAATCACATGGCGATGTGAACTAGATTATTGACTCTAGTGCAAGTGGGAGACTGAAGGAAATATGCCCTAGAGGCAATAATAAAGTTGTTATTTTATATTTCCATATTCAAGATAAAGGTTTATTAGTCATGCTAGAGTTGTATTGATCGGAAACATTAATACATGTGTGAATACATAAACAAACACCGTGTCCCTAGTGAGCCTCTACTAGACTAGCTCGTTGATCAAAGATGGTCAAGGTTTCCTAACCATTGACATGAGTTGTCATTTGATAACGGGATCACATCATTAGGAGAATGATGTGATGGACAAGACCCATCCGTTAGCTTAGCATAATAATCGTTCAGTTTTATTGCTATTGCTTTATTCATGTCAAATACATATTCCTTCGACTATGAGATTATGCAACTCCCGGATACCGGAGGAATGCCTTGTGTGCTATCAAACGTCACAACATAACTGGGTGATTATAAAGATGCTCTCCAGGTATCTCCGAAGGTGTTTGTTGAGTTGGCATAGATCGAGATTAGGGTTTGTCACTCCGAGTATCGGAGAGGTATATCTAGGCCCTCTCGGTAATACACATCATAAGCTTGCAAGCAAACGACTAAGGAGTTAGTCACGAGGTGATGTATTACGGAACAAGTAAGGAGACTTACCGGCAACGAGATTGAACTAGGTATGAAGATACAGACGATCGAATCTCGGGCAAGTAACATACCGATGGACAAAGGGAATTACGTATGTTGTCATAACGGTTTGACCGATAAAGATCTTTATAGAATATGTAGGAGCCAATATGGGCATCCAGGTTCCGCTATTGGTTATTGACCGGAGAGGTGTCTCGGTCATGTCCACATAGTTCTTGAACCCGTAGGGTCCGCACGCTTAACGTTCGTTGATGATATAGTGTTATATGAGTTATATGATTTGGTGATCGAGTGTTGTTCGGATACCCGGATGAGATCACGGACATGACGAGGAGTCTCGAGATGGTCAAGAGGTAAAGATCGATATATAGGATGATGGTATTTAGACACCGGAAGTTTTTATGGGACGCACCGGGAAGGAATCGGGCCACCAGAAGGGGTTCCGGGCACCCCCCGGCAAGTTATGGGCTTAATGAGCCAAAGGGAGGAACAGACCAGCCCACTAGGGGGCTAGTGGGCCCCTCCACTTGTTTGGACAGCCCTAGGGAAGGAAAAGGGGGAGGGCTAGCCCCTCCTGCCTTTCCCTCTCATGGGAGAAAGGAAAGGGAGGGGCGCCACCCTCCCCTGCCTTTCCCCGCACTCCAAATAAGGAAAGAAGGGGGCGTTGCTTGGGAGGGACCCCAAGTAGGATTCCTCCTACTTGGACGCCTCCTTTGGCTGCTCCTCCCTCCCTCCCACCTATATATATGTGGGAGGGGGGCGCCTAGCACACACCAGACAATTGCCTAGCCGTGTGCGGCGCCTCCCTCCACCCTTTACACCCTGGTCATATTTTCGTAGTGCTTAGGCAAAGCCCTGCGGATATCACTTCACCATCACCGTCACCACGCTACCGTGCTGACATAACTCATCTACTACCTCGACGTCTTGCTGGATCAAGAAGGCGAGGGACGTCACCGAGCTGAACGTGTGCAGAACGCGGAGGTGCCGTGCGTTCGGTACTTGATCGGTTGAAGCGCGAAGAAGTTCGACTACATCAACCGCGTTGTGAAACGCTTCCGCTTACGGTCTACGACGGTATGTAGACACACTCTCCCCATCGTTGCTATGCATCTCCATGGATAGATCATGCGCGTAGAATTTTTTTGTTTTCCATGCAATGATTCCCAACAGTGGCATCCAAGCCAGGTCTATGCGTAGATGATATGCATGAGTAGAACACAAAGAGTTGTGGGCGGTGATCGTCATACTGCTTACCACCAATGTCTTATTTTGATTTGGCGGTATTGTTGGATGAAGCGGCCCGGACCAACCTTACGTGACCACGTTCATGAGACCGGTCCCACCGACAAACATGCAACTAGTTTTGCATAAAGGTGGCTGGCAGGAATTTGTTTCTCCTACTTTAGTTGAATCGAATTTGACTACGACCGATCCTTGTTGAAGGTTAAAACATCAAACTTGATAAATCACCATTGTGGTTTTGATGCGTAGGTAAGAACGGTTCTTGTTAGAAGCCCGTAGCAGCCACGTAAAACTTGCGACAACGAAGTAGAGGACGTCTAGCTTGTATTTGCAGGGCATGTTGTGATGTGATATGGTCAAGACATGATGTGATAAACGTTATTGTATGAGATGATCATGTTTTGTAAATTATCGGCAACCGGTAGGAGCCTTATGGTTGTCTCTTTATTGTAGGAAGTGCAAATGCCATGTAATTGCTTTACTTTATCACTATGCGTTAGCGATAGTTGTAGAACCAATAGTTGGCGAGACGACCACGACGCTACGATGGAGATCAAGGTGTCGAGCTGGTGATGATGGAGATCATGACGATGCTTTGGAGATGGAGATCAAAAGCACAAGATAATGATGGCCATATCATGTCACATATGTTGATTGCATGTGATGTTTATCTTTTATGCATCTTATTTTGCTTAGTACGGCGGTAGCATTATAAGATGATCCCTTCACTTAATCACATGGCGATGTGAACTAGATTATTGACTCTAGTGCAAGTGGGAGACTCTTGGAAATATGCCCTAGAGGCAATAATGAAATTGTTATTACCATATTTCCCATTCATGATAAATGTTTATTACTCATGCTAGAACTGTATTGATCGGAAACTTAAATACATGTATGAATACATTAACTACACCGTGTCCCTAATAAGCCTCTACTAGACTAGCTCGTTAATAATAGATGGTTATGATTTACTAACCATAGACACGATTTGTCATTTCATAAACGGGATCACATCATTAGGAGAATGATGTGATGGACTAGACCCAACCGTAAGCTTAGCAACAGATCGTATTGCTTAGTTTATTTGCTATAGCTTTCTTCATGTTAAGCATCTGTTCCTTTGACCATGAGACCATGCAACTCCTGAATACCGGAGGAATGCCTTGTGTGCTATCAAACGTCACTTCGTAACTGTGTGATCATAAAGATGCTCTACAGGTATCTCCGAAGGTGTCTGTCGGGTTGGCATGGATGGAGAATGGGATTTGTCACTCCATGTGACGGAGAGATATCCCTGGGCCTCTCGGTAATACAAAATCATTAAGAGCTTGCAAGCAATGTGCCTAATGAGTTAGTCACGGGATATTTTATTACGGAACGAGTAAAGAGACTTGCCAGTGATGAGATTGAACTAGGTATGGAGATACCGACGATCGAATCTCGGGCAAGTAACATATCGCCGGACAAAGGGAATTGCATAGGGGATTGACTGAATCCTTGACATCGTGGTTCAACCGATAAAAATCTCCGTGGAATATGTGGGAACCAATATGGGCATCCAGGTCCCGCTATTGGTTATTGACCAGAGAGGTGTCTCGGTCATGTCTACATGATTCTCGAACCCATAGGGTCCGCACGCTTAACGTTCGATGATGCTAGAGTAGTATCGGGATATGTGCATTGGTAACCGAATGTTGTTCAGAGTCCCGGATGAGATCTTGGACATCACGAGGAGCTACGGAATGGTTCGGAGGTAAATATTCATATATAGGAAGTTCTGATTTGGTCGCCGGAAAAGTTTTGGGCATTATCGGTATTGTACCAGGAGTGCCGAAAGTGGTCCGGGAGTCCACCGGTGGGGGTCCACCTGCCTTGGGGGCCCACATGGGCTGCAAGGGGGTGCCCTGGCCTACATGGGCCAGGGGCACCACTCCCAAGAGGCCCATGCGCCTAGAACAAGAAAAAGGGGAAGAGTCCTAAGTGGGGAAGGCACCCCCTAGGTGCCTTGGGGAGGGAGGATTCCTCCCTAGGCCGGCGCCTCCTCCCTTGGAGGAGGGACCAAGGCTGCACCCCAATCCTCTCCCTTGCCTCCTATAAATAGTGGGGGATAGGTAGGGGTTGTACACACCAAATCCCACACCCCGGCATCAGCCCTACCTCTCCCAAAACTCCATTTTATCCTCAGATTGGTTCTGGCAGCGTTTGGCGAAGCCCTGCCGGGATTGCACCAGCACCATCTCCACCATGCCATCATGCTGGTTGAGATCCCATATACTTCTCCTATCTTGCTTGCTGGATCAAGAAGGAGGATACGTCATCGAGCCGCACGTGTGTTGAACGCGGAGGTGCCGTCCATTCGGCGCTAGATCATATTGGGTCATGATTGGATCGCGAAGAGTACGACTACATCAACCGCGTTATATACACTTTCACTTTCGGTCTAAAAGGGTGTGTAGACACACTCCCCTCTCGTTTCTATGCATCTCCTAGATTAGATCTTGGGTGTTTTGTAGGAATTTTTTTGATTTTCATGCAATGTTCCCCATCAGTTCCAAGTAAATTTACATGTGACATCTCTAAATCTTCAAATAAACATTTGTTTTGTGTGCCCCAAAGCTCATGGTGCGGTTCCCTCACACAATTGATTGTTGGCAGGCATCCGTGGATTTGGCTAGCGATGGTTTGTGTTAGTATGGTGGAAGGGGGTAAAACTTTCTTCATGGGAACCGCCATTAATGTGTTTAGCAGGGAAGATATTGGAAGCTCTGTCGTAAACTACGAACTAAAAGGTACACCTCTCAATATGATTTATTCCCGTTTTAAAGAAATGAGCATGATGACCCACAAGTATAGGGCATCAATCATAGTCCTCTCGATAAGTAAGAGTGTCAAACCCAACGAGGAGGAGAAGGAAATGATAAGCGATTTTCAGCAAGGTATTTTCTGCAGGCACTGAAATTATCGGTAACAGATAGTTTGATAGCAAGGTAGTTCTTTTCCTCTCGGGCTCACTACTAGAAACCCTAGCCACCGCAGGAGAGTTCCTCCACCTCGTTCCTCCGGCGGCTCCCCTCCGTCGGCGACCTCGGTCGTCGGTGTTGAGGGGGGGGGGGGGGTCATCGGATCTACGCGTGTGGATCGTGTAGCTTTAGGTTAGGTCCTAGTAGCTTTAGTTTTTCGGCTGTTCATCGTCTTCACTTCGGAGGCGGCGATGGCAGCGCTGACTAAAGAAGGTTCAGATCTGTCCCCAACGAGACAACCGGTCCTATGGTTGGGTATGGATTTGGAAATCAGTCTGTTCAAGCAAGGGTGGTGTGGCGATGGCATCATCCTCGTCGAGTACTGGTGTCCTCGGGCTCCATCGTTGCGACGGCGTTTGCTCGAACGCCGGTGTGGAGCTTGGGAGGTATTCCAGGAGCGGATGTAAATTGTGGTCTGCATCGATGACATCTGGAAGACGGAACTGTGCTGGATTCGTGATTGATGGATGGCAGGTATGGTTTCCTCCTTTGACATCTTAGTCGTGGTGGGGTGTCAGATCTGGAGTTCGACGGCGTGTCCGAGGTGTTGCTCTGGTCTGATTCGTTCAACGGTAATGCCTTTACTTTTGGTGAGCCACCTTGGAGGTCGGCAAAGCTGCTTATCAGCAATGGAGCCGCGTCGAGCTTGGGTGAGGAGGTGATCCGTCATTTATTCCTTTGGTGGCTGTTGTGGTGGTGCCGGAGGCAGGTGATGGGAGTTGGTGTTAAGTTCAGCGACGATTTGCTATCTTTTCAGTTTTGTCATGTCGGTCTTTACGTGACTTGTACCTTGTTTTTCATGATTTGAATGAGACACGTATTACAATGCAAAAAAAAGTAACAGTAGTAACAAAAGTGCAACAAGGTAGCCCAATCCTTTTTGTAGCAAAGGACAGGCCGGAACAGTCTCTTATAATAAGCAAAGCGTTCTTGAGGGCACATGGGAATTTCATCTAGTCACTTTCATCATGTTTTTTTATTCGCGTTCGCTACTTCGATATGTGGGTGGACCGGTGCTTGGGTGCTGTTCTTACTTGAGGAAGCCTCCCACTTATGATTAACCCCTCTTGCAAGCATCCGCAACTACGAAAGAAGAATTAAGATAACCTAACCATAGCATGAAATGTATGGATCCAAATCAGCCCCTTACGGAATAGCGCATAAACTAGGGTTTAAGATTCTAGCAACCCATCATCTAATTACTACTCCACAATGCCTTCCCTTAGGTCCAAAGATGGTGAAGTGTCATGTAGTCGACGTTCACATGACACCACTAAAGGAAGCAACAACATGCATATCATCAAAATATCGAACGGATACCAAATTCACATGATTACTTATGACAAGACTTCTCCCATGTCCTCAAGAACAAAAGTAACTACTCACCATATTCATGTTCAAGATCAAAGGGGTATTGAATAGCATCAAGGATCTGAACATTTAATCTTCCACCAAATAAACCAACTAGCATCAACTACAAGATGTAATCAACACTACTAGCAACCCACAGGTACCAATCTGATGTTTTGAGACAAAGATTGAATACAAGAGATGAACTAGGGTTTGAAATGAGATGGTGCTGATGAACGTGTTGATGAAGATTGGTCCTCCCATAATGAGAGGGTTGTTGGTGATGCTGATGGCTTTGGTTTCCCCCTTCCGGAGGGAAGTTTCCCCGACGGAATCGCTCCACCGGAGAGCAAAAGTGCTTCTGCCCAGATTCCGCCTCGAGATGGTGGCGCTTCATCCCGAAAGTCCTCTCTTCATTTTTTCTAGGGAAAATGGGATTATATACCTGAAGATGGGCCACGGAGGATGGCCAGGGCCCCACAATCCACCAGGGCGCATCCAGGGGGCACCCTGGTGCCTTGTAGGCACCCGGTGGGCCCCCTCTGGTATTTATTTATTCCAGTATTTTTATATATTCGAAATAATTCTCCGTGAAATTTCAGCTCATTTGGAGTTTTGCATAATAGGTATCTCTGACATAGCTTTTTCAGGTCCGGAAATCCAGCTGCCTGCAATCTCCCTCTTCATATAAATCTTGTAAATTAAGAGAGAAAAGACATTAGAATTGCACCACAAAGTATTATATTGATCAAAAGCATCATAGATAACAGTAGGAAAACATAATGCAAATGGAGTATCAACTCCCAAAAGCTTAGACCTCGCTTGTCCTCAAGCGAAAGTTGATATCGATAATCATGACCACATGTTTAGAGACAGAGGTGTCGATAAAAACAAAATACAGACATAGAAGCATCATGATCATGATTATAGCAACAATAAACACTATCATAACACCTCTCATGAGCAACTAACAATTGATCACAACAACAAAGCATAAGGCATAAACTTTCTTGAAAACTAACAAACTATGTTCTCAGTCAACAAGGAAATTGCAATTCATCATATTTTCAGGAAGGTTCTAATGTCTACTACACAACTTGTTCTTGTAGACTCGTGTTGGGCTTCCAAGCATAGAGTTTTGTAGGACAGTCGCAAATTTCTCCCAAGTGGATGACCTAAGGTTTATCAATCCATGGGGGGCATAGGATGAAGATGGTGTCTCTCAAACAACCCTGCAACTAAATAACAAAGAGTCTCTTGTGTCAACAACACACCAAATACAGTTGCAAATTGTATAGGTGCACTAGTTCGGCGAAGAGATGGTGATACAAGTGTAGTAATGATAGTAGATATTGGTTTTTGTAATAGGAACAATAAAATACAGCAAGGTAGCAACTAACAAAAGTGTGCACAAACGGTATTGCAATGCTTGAAAATGTGGCATAGAGTTCATACTTTCACTAGTGCAATCTCCGAACAATGCTAATATAATTGGATCATATAACCATCCCTCAATGTGCGATGAAGAATCACTCCAAAGTTCTTATCTAACAGAGAACATAAGACAAAATTGTTTGTAGGGTACGAAACCACCTCAAGGTTATCCTTTTCGGTCGATCTATCGAGCTATTCCTATAAGTGTCACAAACAACCCAAGAGTTCGTACTGAAATAACACCATATGATACACACGAACCAACTCTAATGTCACCTAGATACTCCAATGTCACCACGAGTACCCGTGAGTTGGTTATATGATATGATCAAACAACTTCAGATTCATAATACTCAATCAAACACAAAGAACTTCAAAGAGTGCCCCAAGATTTCTACCGGAGAAACAATTACGAAAATGTGCATCAACCCCTATGCATAGATTACCCCAATGTCACTTCGGAAATCCATGAGTTGAGTGCCAAGACATACATCAAGTGCTCTCAAATCCATAAAAATATTCAATCCGATAATAATGAAATATCAAAGGTAAAACTCAATTCATCACAACAAGATAGAGAGGGGAAAACACCATATGATCCAACTATATTAACAAAGCTCGCAACACATCAAGATCATGCCAAATCAAGAACACGAGAGAGAGAGATCAAACACGTAGCTACTAGTACAAACCCTCAGCCCCGAGGGTGGACTACTCCCTCCTCAGCATGGAGACAGTCGGGATGATGAAGATGGCCTCCGGTGATGATTTCCCCTCTAGCAGAGTGCCGGAACAGGGTCCAGATTGGTTTTTGTGGCTAGAGAGGCTTGCGGTGGTGAAACTTTTGATTTAGGGTTATTTCTGGGGGTTTCATTATTTGTATGAATTCTGGCGTTTGAATCATTCGAAGATGGGCCACGAGGTGCCCACTGCCCACAAACCCACCACTTTGGCCCCTAGTGTGCCCTGATGGGTAGTGGCCACCTCGTAGCTCTTCTGGCCCTCCCACAAAGCTTCGGGGTCTCTTTTGTTCCAAAAAAATCCTCAAAAAGTTTCGCTGCATTTGGACTTCATTTGATATGGATTTTCTGGAAACCAAAAACAAGCAGAAAACAACAACTCGCATTGGGCACTAGGTCAATATGTTAGTCCATAAAAACCATATAAAAGCCATATAAAAGTGCACCAAAATCATACAAAACTATAATAAGGGATAATTAGATTTATGCCCCTAGTTGTGTCCCACTCATTTGTTTTACCCCTAATTCCCAAAAGTCACCGGTTCTGTCCAAATCACTTTGCTCCTCTTATGCTTTTGCCCTTTGACCGTTTGACCGTCAGTTTGAAAACTTCATAACTAATTCATACTAAATCAGAAAAATGCAAATAAGATACCAAAATGTTCAGAAAAACATCACCTATATGTCAGTGTCATTTGCATTCATGAAAAAAGTGTTGGAAAGTGCCCATCCGAGTTTTAGCTCTTATGCTACCACCATGAATAGTAAAATCTAAAAAAGTTCAAAAAAAAAATCAAAAATAATTTGGTGGCAAAGAATGACAAATGTTTTAAGTGCCTGCCAAGTTTCATCAGGGAATAACATTCGTGGGTGCCGTAGCAAAAAAAACAACCAGCACTCCAAAATAGATTATTTTTTTGCCACGACTTCCACGAATGTCGTTCCATAATGAAACTTGGCAAGCACTAAGAACACTTGTCGTTCTTTGCCACCATATTTTTTTTGAATTTCTTTTATTTTTTTAGAAGTTTACTATTCATGGTGGTATCAAAAGAGCTAAAACTCTGATGTGCACTTTCCAACACTTTTTTCATTAATGCAAATGACACTGACATATAGGTGATGTTTTTCTGAACATTTTGGTATCTTATTTGCATTTTTTTGATTTTGTATGAATTAGTTATGAAGTTTTCAAACTGACGGTCAAACAGTCAAAGGGCAAAAGCATAAGAGGATCAAAGTGACTTGGACAGAACCGGTGACTTTTGGGAATTAGGGGTAAAACAGATGAGTGGGACACAACTAGGGGCATAAATCTAATTATCCCCTATAATAAACATGGCATGAATACTTCATAAATTATAGATACGTTGGAGACATGTGAGCATCTCCAAGCTTAATTCCTACTCATCCTCGAGTAGATAAATGATAAAAGATATAATTTATGGAGTGTGAATGCTAGCATAGTGCATAAGTTTGATCAATAATAATTTCATTCACTTTTCCTAGCATCATAACAACAACTCTTTCTCATAAAACTCATCATGATAAAGTAGAAATCAATTCACATGTTATGGTTCAAACAATGCCTTCTCTTGAAACTTAACAACCTATGTTATTAGTCACTAAACAATTGCAATTCAACTTATTCTCAACAAAGTCTTAAGTAAGAGCTTCACATACTCAATCATCATATAGTGTTCTATGATTGCTAGTACTCAAAGCATATTTTTAGAAAAAATGGCATCCATCGAACACAGAGAAAGATAGGGACTTAATGTTTCGTCTCCCAACTCATTTATCATAGAGATAATTGTCAACAATAATAATTCATGATCAAATATATTTGACTGGTCATATGTGCCTAGATCTTTCTCCACTAGATGATGCTTGCCAACTAGAGAATAATTGAGTTTGAAATGAGAATGCATACTATTGACTCTTGCATAAAAGTAAATACTGAAAAGTAAAAGATGGGCCCTTCGCAGAGGGAAGCAGAGGTTGTCATGCGCTTCTTATTTATGGATGCACACGCTCTTAATGCAAAGGAACTTCACGTTATATTGCCCCTTATGATATCAACCTTTATTATGCAGTACATCACTTTTATTTCTTTGCCATCACTAGTTCGTACAACACTTATTTTCCCTTGCAATAAAAGATCACTTATATCTTAGGAGCAATTTTCATTGCTTTTGCACCGATGACAACTTACTTGAAGGATCTTATTCAATCCATAGGTAGATATGGTCGACACTCATGGCAAGAAACTGGGTTTAAGGGTTTTTGGATGCTCAAGTAGTATCTCTATTTAGTAAGAATTTTTGGGCTAGCAAAAGATCCTAAGCAAACACCACATGTTGGAGGATCCATAACAATATAACTTCTATGCAAATATACACAACCATAACTCATTACGTTCTCTTCCTTGTCCAACTTCAACTAATTTGCTCAAGTTTGAAAATAATTAATGGGTATTCACAATCATAAAAGATGTCCAAGATAATATATTTGTATGTGGAAGTTCTCTTTCTTATACTAATAATTCATGAATTGCTTATATGACCAATATTGTGATTTTCAAGCTTCGATAGATTTCAGTTTCTAAACACAATGTGAAGCTACTACTATGTATGATATGAACATATAATTTGAACTTCGTGATATTCAATTGATTCAACACTTTACTCATAGGAAATAAGTGAAGCACAAGAGTAAATGACAAACTACTCCAAAAATATATAAGTGAAGATCAAGTGAGTACACTGCTGCAGGATGCTGCTAATGCGACACTACAATCAGAGACCCTTCGAGGAAACTGTGTGTGAAGCATTAATCGCAAAGGGTGATGTAAAAAAGCGGTAAAAAATGATACGGAACATTTGCGACGGTGGAGACATCAAACACGACTCAGATTAGACTTGCGTGTGCGATACGGGCATACGGTTCAGGCCAATGAAGTGTTTGCGATGAGGCAGAACAACAGAAACGGGCAACCAGATGAAGGTGTGTGCGATATACGGCATACAATTCACTCGGATGAACTGTTTTCCATTAGGGAACGCAACAGAAACAGTCACCCAGTTTAAGGTGTGTGGGATGTACGTCATATATTTCACTCAGATGATCTGTTTTCGATTAGGCAATACAACATAAATGGTTCAACTTAACAAGATGTGTGTGACATGCGGCAAACAGGTTCCTAATCATAAATGTGTGCGAAGACCCATAATAACATAGATAATTTATGCTAATAAGCCGTGTGTGTTGTGGGCAAACACTTGCTGGTCTACAATTTTCATTGATTGATGAAATTCATCACCGACGGTTTCCCTAGTATGGTCTGTGTGCGATGTCATTGCATATAGAACAACAATATATGTACTTATAACTAACAAGGACTTGATTCCATAACCAAATTGAACATCCAATTGCATAGGTGGCTAGTACACACATGACGTTTGCACACACCAAAGTATGTACCAAAATGCCTAGAAAACTCAAATAATATATAAAAAAGCAAAATGAACGCTAAATAATTTCATATTTTTTAGGACGAAACTCCTATAGTTGCATGTTGCCTCTGTAAAATAAATCAAGGCGGGAAGAGACAACGTATGTTGTTGTGTGCAATGAGGGTAAGTCAACACCACCTTGGATAAGCTTTTTCCTCATGGGTCCCAAATGTCAGAATCCAAATCGTCACGGCCATGCAGCCTTTCTTTTGAAGAATTATAGCCTATTTGGTGTGCTAGCTCAAAATTAGTTTGTGGGTGCCGGCGGGTGCTAAGCACTTGGGTTCTATAATTCACAATGAGCTCAAGCAGCCGGCGAGAGTGATGTTATTTCTCTGGGATTTGTTATAATATTTCTCTCTTAATTAAGGAAATGGCAAGCCAGTTGCCTTGTTTCAAATAAAAAATGACAGTCACAGCCGAGTTGAAAAGGGCAACAACATCTAAGTCAAGCCTACAAACGGTACAAAAGCACAAGGATTAATTGTTCATCAGGTTTAGACAAAACCCAGACTTAAAAGGACAACAACATCTAACTCCAACACTGTTTTCGGCAGTCAAAATCAAATGGATTGGTCAGGTCCAAACAATGAATATCCTGGGTCGTAAAATTTACTAGATCATGACCACAAGATGTTGTAAATAGAAGCACGGCACATTCATAAGCCCTTTTGTCCACCTGAAACTCCTTTTTTGCTCTTAGACATACCCATCCGTCAAAGCCATGCTGCTGATAAACTTAAGCCTGATGGACAATAGTAACCTCGCATTCAGTAGGAAGAAATTGACAAATCTAGTGCTTCCATGGCTGGCTACATATCGTTCCAGCGTTATTGTTTTTAATCGAATGTCATGAGAACTAAGAAAATCCATGTGCTTACGAAACCACTGATTGGTTATAACTTTCTCACCCCGCCCTGTTGCCTAAATAGAGATGAAGATTGAAAACGGTTAAGGTCTAAAAAAATAGTGTCGAAAGAGCAACAACTGAATGGTCAATTCTAATACACTATCTTTATATACAACTTCTCCAGACATGGAAAGCATTGCAGCAAGCTAATAATCTTGTTCAGATCAAAAGTATTCATACTGATATATAAGATCTTGACAGAATCCAGCACCATTGATACATGAAAAAACTCTTCATTGAGCAGAGAACATAATATTAGTACAAAAAGTGTACTCCAAGATGATATAGAACTTATGCGCACAAATGAAAAATGCAGCTTATGATTACAAGTGTAGATGATAATATCCAGTACCTAAAGAACTATGGAGCTGAACACCATCTTGAAATGAGCACAGAGATCATGTATTTCACCCAAGGTCTCCAGTTTGGGTCCAGAGATGAAAGTTATTTACGAAGGTGAATAATGAGAATCAAGTATCAACATTTGAAGTGAAGGGGCATCTTCGATGATGAGCTCCCTTCCATTAAAAGAAATTCCAAGTCTTACATGGTTAGGCGACTTTATTTGGAGATAACCGATTGTAACTGTCAAAACAAGCACCAAGCAATCCAGGGCAGGGCAACTGGAGTTGATGATGCTGTGCAATGAGGCCTCCGATATACGAACCAGCACAAGTGAAAGTTTTTTGACAAGTGGGAGTCGAGGCTTTTGTACCAGATTGTCTGGTAGTCTGCACAATGCAAAGGTGGCAGTGTGGAGAGAGGAGGAAAACCGCGAGATGGACATTGGTGCCGAGGGCACAAGTACAAGGGTGTTTATATACATTAATATGCTATTATATTATCCATCTTGAATGTTTTATATACATTAATATGCTATTTTATATCATTTTTAGGACTAACCCATTAACCTAGTGCCCATTGCCAGTTGCTATTTTTTTCCTTGTTTTTGTCTTTTACAGAAAATCAATACCAAACCGAGTCCAAACGAAACGAAACTTTTTGAGGATTTTTCTTGGACCAGAAGACAACCACGAAGCTTCGGGAAGAGGCCAGAAGACCCATGAGGGGGGCCACAAGCCCTAGGGGCGCCCCTAGGTTTGTGGCCCCCCCGTGGCTCTCCTAACACTAAGTCCGGCTCTATAAATTCCCAAATATTCCACTTATGTCAGAGGGCACACCAAAATACTTTTCCACTGCCGCAAGCTTCTGTTCTCGTGAGATCCCATCTTGGGGCCTTTTTCGGCACACCGCCAAAGGGGGATTCGATCGTGGAGGGCCTATACACCAACCTTGTTGCCCTTCCGATGATGTGTAGTAGTTTACCACAGACCTACGGGTCCATAGCTAGTAGCTAGATGACTTCTTCTGTCTCTCTCTCTCTCTTTGATCTTCAATACAATGTTCTCATCGATGTTCTTGGAGATCTATTTGTAAGTGCATCTAGTGCCCCTTAGTGATTTTGGTGTATTGAAGATTTATAGGTTAAGGGACTAATGCGTTTGTGAGTGTACATAGGTCTATAAGTCTATGAGGAGTTTGATATTTACAGGGAAAGTCGACCCCTAAAAATGAATGTCTTCAACTGAAGACTTTGGCTTTCTGAAGACTTTGAAAGTGAAGAAATTGGTGTGACCGTCAAGACTTAATATTCATGCGAGGAATATGAAGCGTGAAGACTTTTGTTTTCGTAGTTTCGTTTTCTCTTTCTTGAGTCATAGGAAACACCGTACTGTTAAAGGGGGTCAAGGTAAAACTAAGGAAAAGTTTCCAAGTGATGCTCATCTCAAAATCCTACACCTACCCAATCCTTTCGAGTGAAGCCGTTGGAAATCTCATACAGTTCAGTCAATTTCTTAAGTGACAGAGACGAGGATCTTCTGGTCTCTAAGGAATTTGTCCTGACTGAGGAGTTAGGAATTCGCCAGTGCGGATTGCCTACAAGTGAGGAACATGATAGCCCTGAGGAATTTGATACTCAAATTCCGACCGTTGCTTGTGCTATGCGCCAGCTGTCCCAAAATATCTACCCACCAAAGGTCAAATCATTGAAGGGCATTTATGTCTTATCATGTCGGGCTGCTCCCTAGGCTATAAATAGCCGCCCCCTACAATCACTAGCTGGTTGGCTGCTCCGAGAGAAACTGACACATGTCAATTGAGAGCATCCCATCCTCCGAGAAATTTGAGCAAAAATCATCAAGTGAGGAAAACCCAAACCCAAACACCTACAAACCCAAAGTGATTGAGCATCACTGAAGAGATTGTTCCTGTGTGGAACCGACGCTTGTTACCTTTGAGGACTGTGCATCCTCCCAACAGTTAGGTGTCATGGTCTAGAGCATCCAAGAGGAAATTGTGGATCGCTGAGTGACCGAGTCTATGAAGGTTTGGAAGTCACCTGAAGACTTACCACGAGTGATTGGGCGAGGTCTGTGTGACCTTAGCTCAAGGAGAATACAGTGAGGACTGTATGTCCTCAGGTTTAAATACCTAGCCGCTCCAACCAGACATACGACTGTCATATCAGTTGGAACTGGTCTACCAAATCATTGTCTTCACCGAGCTACTGGTTCTATTTCCTCAACCCTTCCATTTCCTCATTCGTATACTGTTGTACTTGATTGTTACTGTTTAAAGACTTTGACTGAAGACCTTCTCAATTTCCTCAATCCTATTTCTTCAGTCAGTTTGTCTTCAGCCTGCTTATCTTGTGTTTACGCTACTTGTACTATGTGCTTGTTTTCATTTCATCATGATGACTGTGTTGCTGCTTCTTGATGCTTGCATCTGAGTACTTATTCCACTGCTAAGTAGTTCTTTGCTTAGGAATTTCCTCACCTTGAAATTCCTAAGTGAAGAATTTGTAAAAATCGCCTATTCACCCCCCTCTAGTCGATATAACGCACTTTCAATTGGTATCAGAGCAAGGTACTCCCTTGTTCTGTGTGATTTTGGTTTAACCGCCTGGAGTTTTAGTTTTGTTGACCGCAGGAATGAAGACAGTGACATGCCCCATCTTTGACGGTCATGATTATCCCAAGTGGAAGGCCATGATGAAGAAGCGCCTCATGGCGATGAACAGCGAACTGTGGACCGTCACTAAGATTGGTCTTACCAATCTATGCAAGATGGCGGAGGCTTATGATATTCACAAGTACACTCTACTTAACCTCACGGCGAAGGACATCATCTGCTCTTGTTTGTCCCAAAATCATTTTAGAAACATTATGCATCTCCGCCATGCGAAGCTTATCTGGGACCGACTCTCTGAGGTCTATGAAGGTCATCGAACTCGTCATGATCCCTGGTTTGAGGATTTCAAGGAATCTCACAAGGCGATGACTTTCGATCCGGAATCATCATCCTCTGCACCATGCCTTATGGCAAAAGGTGCCAAGGTAACTGAATGCTACCTATCTGAGTCTAGTGATGATGAATCTGGTGATGAATTTGAACCCAGCTATACCAAACTTGCTTCCCTTTCCACTAAACAACAAAGAGCTTTGGAAAAAGTTCAAAACATGCTTAATGAAAGCGATGATATGTTGGGTGAAGAAATGGATCGAACTCAAACTCTGACTGATAATCTTCAGAGACTTCAGTCTAAGTTTGACAACCTTCAAAGTCATCATAACACTCTCTTATCTGATCATGAGAAGCTTTCTTATGAATTTCTTCAAAGAAAGCAAGATCTTGAAAAGCTAAGGGAGAGTTATGAAGATCTTCAGAAGGAAAGTGATTCATTGCTTGCTCAATAGATCAGTGCCGCTCAGGAAGAATTCATTCCACCATGTGTGAAATGCATTGAACGTGAACCTGCTAATTCTTCACCTAAAAGTTCAAATGCTTCTATTGCTGCAAATTCTTCAACTGTCTCTGCTATCAAAAAATCCCTCATCTGAGGATGCTACTAGTATCACTGACAATGCAGGGCTGAAGGAATTGTATGTGACAGGCATGTACAAAAGCCTCAAAGGGCATCAGGCTCTTTGTGATGTGCTTAAAAAGTAGGTCCTCAACAGGAACCCTAGGAAGGAGGGTATTGCCTTTGAGATGAAACTCAATGCTGATGGGACTTACTGGAAACCTAGGCAGTATCTCAAAACCTCATGGGTTGCTACAAAGGGACCTCCAGTAGATCCATCCACTTTATCTGGCTTTACATGTGAATCTTCATATTCTTCTGATGAGTCATTTGACTCCAACTATAAACTTTTCAAAAATCAGAATGGTGAAGTATTTGCTAGATATGTTGGCACTAACTACGGGAATGGTCCCCCCTATGAAGAAAATCAGGGTTCCCAAAAGGTGCCTTGAAAGTCTTCAGGTGAATGTCATCATGACACCACCTGTGAAGAATAGGAACCCCAGATCAAATTCTTCATATGGACCAAAGTCTTCATATGGATCCAAGTCCTCATACGAACCAAATTCCTCACATGAATCAAAATCCTCATATGAACATCATCGTGCTAACACTTCTGTTTCGCAGGGAAAGACTAAGGGCTATGAATATATGCATTATTCTTCAAATCATTATGTTCATAAGTCCTCGAAGAATTTATCTGCTTATTCATATGCTTACTCTAACCCCTCTTCTGTGAAACAAAGTGGATTGGCTTCTATGTCACCTTTCTATTATGGAGCTCGCAGAATGATGAACTCTTTGCCACCCCTCTAGATGTGGGTGGTGAAGAAAAATAACTAATCTCTTATGCAGGGTCAGGTCTCCAGACGAACTTAATCGTCTGAAGAACTTGCTGGAGACCTGAATACGCTTGAAAGGACGCAAGCTAATCATGAAGAAATGAATTTTCATTTCTCACGTCCTCATACTGCTATATCTGTTCTATTGCTTGATGAAATTGATGTGATGAATTTGATGTCATATTCTTCACTGACGAAGTATATGAGTTCGTAAGATGCACTAATTCATCTTCAGGATGATCGACACAAAGCTACTAAATGGGTCCTCGACAGTGGATGTACAAATCACATGGCTGGTGAGAGGAACTTATTGATGGACACTGCTTTATCTCCATCGCATCTGAAGCATATCACCTACGCTGACAAAGGCAAAAGCAAGGTATTGGGTGTAGGTAGGGTTGCGGTCTCAAAGGATCGACACATGGACAAAGTCATGCTCGTCGAGTCCTTAGGATTCAACCTCATGTCTGTCTTAATGCTTTGTGATCTTGATATGGTTGTTGTCTTTGGCAAGTCTCGTTGTGTTGTGATCATGGAAGCTGACCATTCCAAAGTCTTCGAAGGCTTTAGGAGAGGAAACTTGTATATTGTTGATTTCTCTACAGGACCACAACCTGCTACATGTCTACTTGCAAAAGCTTCAGAAGGCTGGCTATGGCATCGACGACTTGGTCATGTTGGAATGAGGAACTTGCACACGCTCGCGAAGAAGAAGCATGTCATTGGCATCGAGGGCGTCAAATTCCTCAAGGATCACCTATGTGGAGCTTGTGAAGCTGGAAAGATGACCAAGGCCAAGCATCCCTCAAAGACTATCATGACTACCACTCGCCCATTTGAATTGCTTCACATGGATCTCTTTGGCCCTACTCATTATGCCACATTCACCAATGCTGCATCTTTATATGGCTTTGTTATTGTTGATGACTATTCTCGTTACACCTGGGTGCATATCATCACTTACAAAACTGAAGTGCAGGAAGTCTTCAAATATTTTCCTCAAGGGCTTCAACCAACTTTGGTGTGAAGATCAAGCACATCAAAAGTGACAATGGGACCGAGTTCAAGAATACTGGTCTTGATGACTATCTTGATGAACTTGGTATTACTCACGAGTTATCTGCTCCTTATACTCCTTAGAAGAATGGCGTCATGGATCACAAGAACATGACTCTTGTTGAGATGGATCGCACTATGCTTGATGAATACACGACACCTTGTCATTTCTGGCCCGAGGCAATTGATACTGCATGCCACATCATCAACAGGGTATATCTTCACAAATTCTTCAAAAAGACCTCATATGAACTCCTCACTGACAAGAAACCCAATGTGAGTTATTTCAAAGTCTTCGGTGCTAAATGTTGGATTAGAAATCCTCAACACAATTCTAAATTTGCACCGAAAGCACATGAAGGTTTTATGCTTGGCTACGGAAAGGACTCGCACACCTACAGAGTCTTCAACACCGTTCACCACAAGGTTGTTGAAACTGTAGATGTGCGGTTCGATGAAACTAATGGCTCACAAAGAGAGCACCTACCTCCTGTGCTAGATGAAATGTCACCTGAGGAATCCATCAAGTTCAAGGCTACTGAGGATGTCATTCCTACCGAACAATCTGCTGAAGAAGTCATTCCAGAATGTGAAGAACATCATGCTGGTACACCTAAGGAAAATGGCTCTGAAGAAAGTGCTGAGCCAAATGAACGTCGTCAACCCGCTCACCTTCGCGTTGCAAATGAAGTGCAGATCGAGAAAATCATCAGCGACATCAACGCACCAGGTCCTCTCACACGCTCAAAGACTTCACATTTGTCTAACTTTTGTGGGAACTTTGCTTTTGTCTCTATCACAAAGCCCACCAAAGTAGATGATGCATTTCTGGAGCCTAAGTGGATTCAAGCAATGTAAGAGGAATTACATCAATTCGATCTCAACAATGTCTGGGAACTTGTCTAGCGACCAGACCCACGCAAGCACAATATCATCGGCACCAAATGGATCTACCGCAACAAGCAAGATAAAAATGGCCTCGTGGTGAGGACTAAGGCACGACTTGTAGCTCAAGGCTACACACAGGTTGAAGGAATTGATTTTGATGAAACTTTTGCACCTGTTGCTAGACTTGAGGCTATTCGCATATTGCTTGCTTATGCTAACCATCATAATATCATCTTATATCAAATGGATGTGAAAAGTGCATTCCTCAATGGTAAGCTTGAGGAAGAAGTATATGTTGCTCAACCCCCAGGTTTTGAAGATCCAAAGTATCCTGACAAAGTCATCAGACCCAATAAGGCCCTCTATGGCCTCAAGCAGGCCCCTCGGGCGTGGTATGATACTTTGAAGGAATTTCTCATGAAGAAAGGCTTCAAACCCGGTTCACTTGACCCAACTCTTTTCACCAAAACCTATGATGATAAATTATTCGTGTGCCAAATATATGTTGATGATATTATCTTTGGCTGTACTGACCAACGTTACAGTGACGAATTGGCCTATATGATGAGTGAGGAATATCAAATGTCTATGATGGGAGAATTGTAATTCTTCTTAGGTCTTCAAATTCGTCAACAGCGCAACGGCATCTTCATATCTTAGGAGAAATACCTCAAGGATGTGTTGAGGAAATTCTGCATGCAAGATTGCAAAGGTGTCAAAATCCCTATGCCCACAAATGGCCATCTATGCACTGATGAAAATGGTATTGACTTCGATCAAAAGGTATACCGCTCCATGATTGGCTCTTCATTGTATCTATGTGCATCTAGGCCAGATATTATGCTTAGTGTTTGCATGTGTGCCCGTTTTCAAGCTACACCGAAGGAATCACACCATAAGGCTGTGAAGCATATTCTTCGATATCTAGCTCGCACTCCAACACTTGGATATGATATCCCAAGGGCTCGACTTTTGATCTCTTTGGATATTCTAACTCTGACTATGCTGGTGATCATGTGGACCGCAAGTCAACATCAGGCACGTGCCATTTCCTCGGGCGTTCCTTGGTATGTTGGTCCTCGAAGAAGCGGAACTGGGTATCACTTTCTACTGCTGAAGCTGAGTACATTGCTGCTGGTTCGTGATGTGCTCAATTGCTATGGATGAAGCAAACCCTCAAGGACTACGACATCAATGTGAACAATGTGCCACTCTTCTGTGACAATGAGAGTGCCATCAAGATTGCTCATAACCCAGTTCAGCACTCGAAGACAAAGCACATCCAGATTCGTCATCATTTTCTTCGTGATTATGTGTTGAAGGGCGACATCTCTATTGAGCACGTGAAGACTGAAGAACAGCTAGCCAATATCTTCACAAAGCCCTTGGATGAGAAGAGATTTAGCAAGTTGCGATGTGAGCTAAATATCTTAGAATCTTTGAATGTTCTTTGAAAAGGACACACATCCTAACACTTCTGCAAAAATTGATGACTTAGATGTGCAACACACGAAGTAACGTTTTTCTTCAATCAATGAAGACTAACTCTCTAAGTGTGAAGAAATTAACGAAGAATTTGATTCTCAGAGCCCTACGACAATTGTACGCGGTGTTTGAAATCATCATTCTTATTCGGTGGGTCACGCCACCAACAAAAGTTGAAAATCTTCAATTTGAGTTTTTCTTCAGTTTTGAAATTCCTCAGTTGTTCAAATTCTTCAACTTTGCAAGTCTTCACTCTTTCCATCGTTGTTTTTCATTGACTATATATATATATATTTGAGTTTTCAGTCCTCTACAGCATTCACTTATTGCTATTTCTTCAAGTTGACTTTTCGGACCCGTCCCCCTCTATACTAAACTCAACCCAGTCTGTTCACAAATTCTTCATGTGCGTTGTATTTGAAACCTGTTCAAAATCTTCACTGTGTCCTTGTCAGCTGAGGAATTTGCGAACGCAACTTTAAAATATTCTTATCTGAATTTTCGGCTTTTTGCCGCTCAAACCGTTCCACATCCCACGATGAGACTATTATATTCACCCACACACGATCCCCACTTCACAGTACGTGGGTGACACATGTCGCTAGGATGAGAAGGGTCAGGGGCACGTTCATCCATTTTCCTCGGACGAGCGGTTTTTCACCTCGGTTATAAATAACCCTCACCCTCCTCAGACCGCATTTACCCCGCTCGACCTCACTCCCCTTGCTCGAGCTCTCTGACCTAGCGCCGCCGCTACTTCCATCATCACCGGTGAGGAAGAGCTTCACTACCTCGACCTCGTCGCCGTCGTACACGCGCCGGCAAAAGAAATCTTCACTCCGCCGTCGCCGTAGCTATCTTCCGCCGCCAAGTTAGGGCGTGGAAGATCTGAACGGACGAACTTCTCAACTTCTCCCAGTTCGTCGTGTTCTTCGTCAAGGGTAAATAAAAGCTATTTTTACTACCCTTATTGATTCTGATGATTTCCACAAAATCTTCAAAAGGTGTTTATTCTTCAACTTCCACACTCATAAACTCCACACATACATCTGCTCTTGATTTGTTTCTCTAAGCAACGTTTTTCTTCAAGATTCCTCAATTGTGTGGATTTTCAATCTATGCAACTCTGGAACCTAAGTCAAAGACCTCTTAGTGAAATTCCTCAAGTCACTCCTGGTCAAATTCCCCAAACTTGTTCTTTTTACAAAAACTTCTGAGAACCCATATGACCTCTCCAAATTCTTCGCACCTATACTCTGTTCACAGGTACACATGTCTGCTGTTGAATCACTAGGTTCTCATCAACTTAACTCCTTTGCAGCATTCCTCGAAGACAGATCGCATACCTCGTCAAAGTATTCCATTGTTCAAAATCCTCTGCTGAAGAAAATGGCTGATGGCAAGCGCCCTCAGAAGGGAGGCAAGAGCCTAGAAGTGAATACAGATTTTGAGATCCCTGATGACATTTATGAGGAATATTGCACTCCTGATGAAGCCAAACATGGCAAGGAAAACAAAAATCAGCGCAAGGTGCGCATTCGAGGATAGAGAGGAGATGGGCACGGGAATGGAGGGAGTACAAATATGTAACTCCAAAGTACATGAAGAAATTCGCGTTACACCCTCCTTGACCAAGACCTCCGTTGGCACCTGGCCAAGAAGCTGATCCCACTAGCCTCAAGCGCGGTGAGGACTATCCAGATGATTGGGCCAAGCGGCAAGCCAAGTTGGCCAAAATGGCCAAGGAAGCAGTGAGGAAATTTAATGAAGACTCTGCTACTGCCGCCGCTGAGGCCTCTGCAAGCAAGCCCAAGAAGGCTATGCCGAAGAAGCCTGCGCACAAGCCCAGTTCCTCAGCAATGCCCTCACAGCCAAGCTCATCAAAGCCCTCACGACATATTCCTCAAGAAGCTCCAGTCTCCTCTGTTCCAAGACCTTCAGCTGCTGCTACAAAGTCCTTGGCACATGCACATCTCGCCTCTTGCCAAAGGACCACAGGCATCTCAATTGCTTCAGGAGCATCTGCAAGTTCTTTAACTCCTCCACAGTCCTCAACTGGCCCAAGTTTGCTGAGGACAAAGGCCATTGCTGGACGAGGCACAAGGCCAAGTCCTCACAATAAGCAGGTTGCCTTCCAAGTACCGTCGAGTGAAGACGAAGCTGATGATGAGGAATTAGCAGAAATCATTAGAGACAGACAGCAAAGGGCCGCTAGAGCCAAAGGCGGTAATGTGCCATTGATGCTGGATCCCAAGTTGATCCTAGACTTCATCGACCTATGGCATAAGGACCCCAACACTCCTTTGCCTGAGATGAACCTCACTCCTGCTAAAGTCATGTGTTGACGGCGTTCATTGATGAGGAAAAATGGAAATTTGAACAGGGAGGAAGGTGAAGAAAGCTCCAAAGTCAGATTCGTCAAGCTGACCAAGGGATTCTCCTCAAATGTTGCAGCCCCAACGCAACATGAAATTCCTCAGACTGAAGCATCTGCTCAGCCTATTGAAGGACATGCCAGCACCGCTGATGAAGGTCAGGCTACTGCAGAAAATGAGAGCACCAGGGCTGATGAAGATATTCCAGCCGCTGAAGAAACTGCCAGGACAACCACTAGCGTTGCGCCTGAAGACCAAGCCAGGCCAGTTGAAGCATCTGCTACTGCGCCTGAAGAAACTGAACATGCCAGGGCAACTACATCAGTTGTGCCTAAAGAAACTGCACCAATTTCCTCTGGTCGTCCTGCACAAACGGCAAGTCCTACCCTTCCTTCTGCATCAGAAGTGAAGAAAACCAAAGCTACTGAGCGAGCAACTGTGAAGAAAAGGAAAGCATCTGCATCATCAGAGTCTTCATCTCCAAAGAAAGTGAAGACTTTGACAAGCTCCTATGAAAATCCCATAGATGTTGTTCCTGTATCAAGCATGCCATCAAAGGAGATTGTTCCCTTTGGTGAGGAATATGTGATTCCAAGTGAATCTGATGAAGAAGATCCTTCTGCTGCTACGTCAGAGCAGATTGATGAAGAAATTGAAGTGGACAACATCACTTCGACTCCACTGGTATCATCGCCCATGCCTCAGTTCACTGCTGAAGAGGCCGACGTTGAAAAAATTGATGAAGAAGATGAAGATGTGGATATTGGGTCTACAACTCCGATTCTGAATGATGACTACAGGGAAAGTCATCACCCCAATTCACCATTCTACACCCCTCTGCAATAGATTCCTCAGTCCCCGGTTCAAACTGAAGAAATTCATGCAGGCTCTGAAGAACATCAAGCTTCTCTTCTCACTATTCCTGAAGAAGTTCCAGCCACTAGTGCTGATGTAAATGTTGTTGATGAAATGGAGACCTAGGCTGATGCTAATGACATTGCACCTAAAATTCCTCAGGCTGTGGCTCCAGTGGCTATACCTCAAGAGGCTGCGAAGACAACAACTGCGAATCTTCAGCCCAAGCCACAGAATCCTCCCTCCAAGAAACAGAAGTTCAAGGCTGAAGACTTCTTCAATGAGCACATTTTCTTCACTGACTACAATCCTTATGATGCTGCTTGACTTCGTCGCAAGCGCTTCTGGACTGCAAGCCAAATGAACTTCTATTCCTTGCTGCTGTTTGATAAGGACAAGATCTTTGACCATGAGCAAATTCCTCATGTGGACATGGAGTTTCTACCGTGCTTCACCCCAGTCCTCAGTGTTCTTCATGACGCTGGGCTGCTCAACTTCTGCACCGACGTCTGCGACTGGAATGAAGAACACATTCTTCAGTTCTATGCCACGTTGCACATCACTGGCAACGTTGAAGATGTCAATTCATGGGCATTGGACTGGATGACAGAAAATACTCACTACAAAGCACCGGCCTCAGAATTGCTTCATGCCGTCCCATTCAGTCCTCCCGTTGAAGGTTCAAGGCTTATCTATGTTGAACCTGAACTATCGGATCATCTGATGCAAGTGCTGATGAAGCATTTGAAGCCAGGCTAAGCTCCAAGGACCAAATTCCTCATCAAGGAATTGCTCTATGTACCAAGGACTGTGTACAGTATATTGACCAAAACCCTCAGTCCAATCAAGGGCCACAACTCTAATGAAGAAGAGCTTATTGGCATCATGAATAATCTGCTTTTCAACATCATACATGGTATTCCTATCAACACCACGATTTCTTCATGAGGACTTTCGCCAATGTCGCTCTGTCACCGTTTGAATTGAAGCCTTACGCTCCTTGGATTATGAGACTCATCAGATCAAGGTCTTCAATTCATTACAAGGCTGATTTTCAAAATCGCCTCAGCTACTTGCCGCTGATTCAAGTCCTCAAACATACTGTTTCCTCAGCTGACGAGAAGGGCAAGGCTGCTGTAATTGATGAAGGCACTCGTCCATTGGATGGACAGTTTCGCAAAGTTGCATCTTATTCCACCAATGATGACTCTGCCACCCATGATACTGCCGCAAATGCTTCAAAGCAATTTCCTCAAGCCACTGCTCCAAGGGTGATGGCTGATCATGAGCTTCTCCTCAGTCTTTAGCACAAGGTCGATCGCAACCACAAATGGGTCAAGTGCCAGTTTGGTTCAATTCTTTAGAATATGACAATCACGCAAAACACTATGAAGAAGAACCATTACTATCTGCATGCAGTTTTTGATCGCACCTGGGCTGTCTTGTCACACCTCTACGGTGAAGAAGATCTCAAGCAGATGGGATTCAAGCAAGACTTTGACTGGTCTCAGCCACCCTCGAAGAAATTCAAGAAGGTCAAGGTGCCTCACTTGGTGGCCAGCTCATACTCTTCATCGCGCAAGATTAATGAACATGAAGACTTGAACGACATCGCGGCATGCCCTACTCCAACGGACGACCCCAACAACGTTGGCGCTCCTCCATCAACTTCTTTATGATATTCTTCAGGGGCATTAGTCCTCATTTTTCGTCCCTTTTGGTCATTTGATGACAAAGGGGGAGAAATTTGAGTTAGTCTTCAAGTGGGTCTCTATATATGGGCGTTTTTTTGCTAAGTTACAACTCTCGTTCTTTTGATGTTTTTGTTGATCGAGTTGTAAACTTAAGTCTGATGGTGGTTTGATACTTTTGCTCTGTTCTTCTGCATGCTTTTTCCTCGTATATGTTAATGCACACATGCTGAATTACATCAGTCACCATATTTCATCATGCATTTCAAATTCATCATATCATATGTTAAATGCGTGTATGAATTACAAGATATAGGGGGAGATCTCCATGATTCTACACTACAATGTGCGTTTGCTATTCAAAGCAAGTTCCTCACATATGCACATCTTCAGGGGAGTTCTTCTATATCTTGCAATCATATTCCTCAATATCTGTATTAACACTTCATATGTTTATCCCCGTTGAAAACTTAACATATATTGTCATCAATCACCGAAAAGGGGGAGATTGTTAAGTGCATCTAGTGCCCCTTAGTGATTTTGGTGTATTGAAGATTTATAGGTTAAGGGACTAATGTGTTTGCGAGTGTACACAGGTCTATAAGTCTATGAGGAGTTTGATATTTACAGGGAAAGTCGACCCCTAAAAATGAATGTCTTCAACTGAAGACTTTGGCTTTCTGAAGACTTTGAAAGTGAAGAAATTGGTGTGACCGTCAAGACTTAATATTCATGCGAGGAATATGAAGCGTGAAGACTTTTGTTTTCGTAGTTTCGTTTTCTCTTTCTTGAGTCATAGGAAACACCGTACTGTTAAAGGGGGTCAAGGTAAAACTAAGGAAAAGTTTCCAAGTGATGCTCATCTCAAAATCCTACACCTACCCAATCCTTTCGAGTGAAGCCATTGGAAATCTCATACAGTTCAATCAATTTCTTCACTGACAGAGACGAAGATCTTCTGGTCTCTGAGGAATTTGTCCTGACTGTGGAGTTAGGAATTCGCCAGTGCGGATTGCCTACAAGTGAGGAACATGATAGCCCTGAGGAATTTGATCTTCAAAGTTCCGACCGTTGCTGTGCTATGCGCCAGCTGTCCCAAAATATCTACCCACCTAACGGTCATATCATTGAAGGACATTTATGTCTTATCATGTCGGGTTGCTCCCTAGGCTATAAATAGCCGCCCCCTACAATTGCTCCGAGAGAAACTGACACTTGTCAATTGAGAGCATCCCATGCTCCGAGGACTTTGAGCGAAAATCATCAAGTGAGGAAAACCCAAACCCAAACACCTACAAACCCAATGCGATTGAGCATCACTGAAGAGATTGTTCATGTGTGGAACCGATGCTTGTTACCTTTGAGGACTGTGCATCCTCCAGACGGTTAGGCGTCATGGTCTAGAGCATCCAAGAGGAAATTGTCGATCGCCGAGTGACCTAGTCTGTGAAGGTTTGGAAGTCACCTGAAGACTTACCATGAGTGTTTGGGCAAGGTCTTTGTGACCTTAGTTCAAGGAGAATACGGTGAGAACTGTGTGTCCTCAGGTTTAAATACCTAGCCGCTCCAACCAGACGTACGACTGTCACAATAGTTGGAAGTGGTCTAAAAAATCATTGTCTTCACTGAGCTACTGGTTCTATTTCCTCAACCCTTCTATTTCCTCATTCGTATACTATTGTACTTCATTGTTACTGTTTGAAGACTTTGACTGAAGACTTTCTCAGTTTCCTCAATCCTATTTCTTCAGTCTGTTTGTCTTCAGCCTGCCTATCGTGTGTTTAAGCTACTTGTACTCTGTGCTTGTTTTCATTTCATCATGATGACTGTGCTGCTGCTCTGTTATGCTTGCATTTGAGTACTTATTCCGCTGCTAAGTAGTTAGTTGCTTAGGAATTTCCTCACCTTGAAATTCCTCAGTGAGGAATTTGTAAAAACCGCCTATTCACCCCCTAGTCGATATAACGCACTTTCACTATTAGATGTAATGTTCTTTTGCGGTGCATTTGTTGAGATCCGATGAATTGTGGATTTATCATCAGATATCTATGAATATTATTTGAGTCTTCTCTCAACTATTTTATGCATGATTAAGATAGCTTTGTATTTCTCTCCGATCTATCGATTTGGTTTGGCCAACTAGATTGGTTTTTCTTGCAATGGGAGAGGTGCTTTGTGATGGGTTCAATCTTGCGTTGTCCTCACCCAATGATTGTAGGGGTAGCGAGGCACGTATTTGTATTATTGCCAATAAGGATAAAACTATGGGTTTTTTACCATATTGATTGGATCTATCCCTCTACATCATGTCATCTTGCTTAAGGCGTTACTCCGTTCTTGTTAACTTAATACACTTGATTCATGCTGGATAGCGGTCAATGTCTGGAGTAATAGTAGTAGATGCAGGCAGGAGTCGGTCTACTTGTCATGAACGTGATGCCTATATTCATGATCATTGCCTTAGATATTGTCATAACTATGCGCTTTTCTATCAATTGCTCAACAATAATTTGTTTACCCACCGTATGCTTTCTCAAGAGAGAAGACTCTAGTGAAACCTATGTCCCATGGGTCTATTTCCTATAATATTATTTTCAGATCCATAAAATCAAATACCCAAAAATACCTTGCTAGAATTTATTTATATTTACTTTATTTTACACTTTTACTTATCTTTTATACCTATCTCTACAAGATCTCACTCTTGCTAGTGACCGTGAAGGGATTGACAACCCCTTTCTCCCGTTGTGTGCAAGTATTTGTTAGTTTGTGCAGGTGCATCTATTGGGGACTTGCTTGTGCCTCCTACTAGATTGATACCTTGGTTCTTAACTGAGGGAAGTACTTATCTCTACTTTTCTGCGTTAGCCTTTCCTCTTAAGGGAAAAATCAACGCAAGCTCAAGAAGTAGTAGTGTGCGGCAGCCATCCTTGGTGGGGAGAAGGGAGATGATCTCCCCAAGGATGGCGTCCGGTAGATCGTTGATGCGGTCTGCACGAGATTCTATGGGTTCCTCGGATCTAGGGGGCGTGGCCACTTCTGGCCGCACTGCCGGGTGCAGGATCTACAACCGGCGGCGCCACTGACTGGAGCCGCATCTATATACATACCAATTTGAAAAATGGCAGAAATATACATCTAGGACATTCAAAATCAATTCTCAAGATCTGGAAGAATAAAAAGGCACAAACATATATGTAGGGCATTGAAAATCAATTCTCATGATCCAGCCACGAATTATTAGCACGCACGCTAACGCTAGTCGGATTATTAGCAAAAATCATTTGTACAGAACAAACAATTAATCACTAACCCTACATGGCGACCATTCAAACAATCAATACACTACATGCATCTAACGGATCTTAATTACTCTGATTTCGTGGACTTAGTTCCAAAAAAATTAGAGGGGGTGGGGGGAGTAACCAGAGAAAACACATGATATGTTTGCCGCACAAATGGATATAGATGACTAACCGGTTTTCCATCGGAGTCGTAGTCGTTGCCGGAGTTGTTGTGGACCTCCGGCTTCGGCTGGTGGGGGGGGGCACGATGGCGCCGACGAAGTCAATGTCGTGCTGCTGCCCGCGCGAGACCTCGTCGGCGGCGACAACAACCTCTATGCCCAGCTTCATGCGTTGCGCGGGTGCTTCACCAGTCCCGGCGTTGCCACTCCCTTCGATGGTGCGCTTCGGCAGCATCCTCATACACTCCAGACGACTGTGACCACTTCGGACCGGGGGTGCGGCCGCCTATTATGGCCAACGGCTCGGGCGCGCCATTAATATGGAGTAGTGGGAGCGAGGCGGGCGGCGGTCAAAGGCTGTCTCGCCTCCCGGCCTGCTTGCGCGGCGGACTGCTCGCATGCGTCCCATCAACTCACGCCTGCTCGCACGGCACATGGGGCGCGTGGCGGCACGTACATTGTTTTTCTTTTTTGATAATTAATTTCTCCGCTTTATTGCTTAACCGGAGCATGGCACATACACATTGTTGGTCTAACGCACATGGTCTGAATAAATAATCTATATGCGATATTGGTTGCCAATTATTAACAATCTCCCGTTTGTAAGAAGATTATATCAAAACTTGTCTCAAATTTGACTAAAAAATACAATATCATAGTCTTCTAGTCTCCATATGACACCACGATAAGTTTCATGAATTTCAACTAAATTTCGGATTTACTGAATTTTAAAAATCAATATTCTCAATGTTTTGAAATTTCTTGCATGGGGAAACATGCACCCAGGGACACACATATGATTTTACAATCCATTTTGGTGCACACGTAGCTCAAATTTGATTTTTGCACATTAAATCCCTAGGAAATCAATCGATGTATAAAAATGGTTGAACGATCTCTATTTTTTAATTTTCAAACGACAATCCTTTGGTCACATGTTCACTGCAGAAAAAGTTTGACATGCCTCAGAGTGGCGGTGGTGGTGCGGGA
Source organism: Triticum aestivum (assembly GCF_018294505.1). NCBI lineage: Eukaryota > Viridiplantae > Streptophyta > Magnoliopsida > Poales > Poaceae > Triticum > Triticum aestivum. Next base: position 118,358,695 of record NC_057796.1, on the reverse strand, counting down.
AGTGTGTGTCTCTGTGTGTGTGGGGGGGGGGGTCCGGTAGTGCACTACGGGTCGTGAGCCTCCTTGTGTGATTGATCATCTTGTGAGTCATATGTTCCACATCAAAGTCGTAAATTTTTATTTAAAACATTACACAACCCTTTCATACATGCATGTTCGGGCCACATGCATGCATTGGTGGTCCTCTCGGACACTCCCTCGTGCAGTTATCAGCGACATGTCCATTCATTAGCCCGCAAAGGGTTTCAGTTTCCACCGACAACGAGAGGCATTTGACCAAAGGTGGATTCATCTTGGCATGTGTGTTACTGTGTGGATCATGGTGAGATTCCATATCAAAGTTCGGGCACGTGCATACACATGAGTCCCTCCCACCGGTCGAAGTGAGGGGGCTACGCGTCGTGAACCTCTGTGTAGTGCGTTTCCGGTTTGCGAAGCATGTGCCACATCAAAGTTGTGCATTAGGTATTCAAACATCACACAACACACCTCTTTTGGGCACATGCACGCGGTGGTTTTCCTATGACGCTCACTCGCGTGTGACTCTCTCTGTGGGCCCGCGAGGTCATCGTCGATCAGTTGAACCTACAGCGAGAGGGAGGTTAACTTGATCGACAAGGATGGTTAGTTTTTGGTTTGTGTTACGTATATGCACGGTAGGAGTATGTAGTCCATGTCAAAGAGGGGGAAACATGTATACTATATATGCACCATAACCTCACTCCATGTGGGGACTTTCCGGTTCCCGAGGCAGGTGCCACATCAAAGTTGTGCATTGGTATTCAAACATCACGCAATACCATGCAGGCGGTGGTTGCCCTATAGGAACTCACTCGCGTGCAGCGCTTCCATCTCTGGGCCTGCGAGGTTGTCCTCCATCACTTTGACCCAACAAGAGAGAGAGAGGTTAATTTGACCATCAAGGAATGATTCTTTTTGGTTTGTGCTATAGTAGGCCTATATATATATACCACACATCGAATGGGGGGGGGGGTAGAACGTACCACGCATCATGAACCTCGCTCTCTGTGGGGACTTTTCGGTTTCCGAGGTATATATAGGTGCCACATCAAAGTTGTGCATTGTTTATTCAAACATCACACAAACACCTCTTTGGGCCACATGCAGAGTTGTCCTATATAGGACGCTCACTCACGTGCGATGTACGCTTTGCTCCTGTGGGCCCGCGAGGTCGTCGTCCATCACTTTCACCCAACGAGAGAGAGGTATAGTTTGATGAACAAGGAGGATTAATTATTTTAGGGCCGTGTTACGGTAGGCGTATATAGTGCATGTCGAAGGGGGGATGGGACCAGCATATACTAGGTGTCATGAACCTCACTCCGTGTGGGGACTTTTCGGATTTTGAGGTAGATGCCACATCAAAGTTGTGCATTAGGTATTCAAAACATCACAACCACACACCTCTCCATATATATGTTTGGCACACATGAAAGAGATGGTGGTTGTCCTCTGGCACTCACTCACACGATTATCGGCGATGCTTCCATCTGTGGGCCCGCTTGGTCCATCACTTTCACCGACAGCGAGAGAGGTTAATTAATTTGACTTAGGAGGGAATTATTTTTTTGTTTATCTCATGGTATAGGTCACAATAGGGCATGTGTACACATTAATCTATCCCGCTGCATCAAAGTGGGGGGGGGGGGGGCGAGCACACGACACATCATGAACCTCTTGCTTTATCTGGGACCTGTGCGATTTTCAATGCATGCGCCACATCAATGTTGTGCATTGGGTATTCAACACATATGCATGCATCACACACCTCCATAAATATGTTTGGGACACATGCATGCAATGGTTGTCTTTGGACACTCTCACTCGCTTGGTTATCGGCGGCAAGCCTATATATTCATGGGACAGCGTAGACGTCCATCATTTCGACCGATGACGAGAAAGGTTACCAGGGTGGATTCTTCTTCTTTGGTTCGTGTTACCGTATAGTAGGTCGATCATTCCAGGCCTAATTAAGTTTGAGCGCATGCTACGCGTCATGAACCCTTGCTTAGTGTGGGGATTTTACGGTTCCAAAGCATGGTGCCACATCAAATTTGTGCATTGGGTATTCAAACACCACACACCACTTCCATATACATATGTTTGGACACATGCACAGAGTGGGTTTTGTCTTCAAGCACTCCCTCGCGAGGCTATCAGCGACATGCTAGTCCATTTTGCGGGGCCGTGTGGACGTCCATCACTTTGACCAACAACGAGCGAGAGAGGTTATACGACCAAGTTGGATTCTGCTTGGTCCGGGTTACAGTACATCTTGGTGAGATGCCCTCTCCCCCCCGACATGTGTGTGTGGGTGGGTGGGTAGGGGGCTACTTTGCACTACCTGCAACCTCCGTGGGGTCGGGGAAGTTCGGGTAATTTGTGAGGCACATGTGCCACATCAAAGTTGTGAATGGTAGTTAAACATCGCACCACATCCTATTCATACATATAGTAGGGCCACCTGCAGGTGGTTCGTGTGGTCTCACCCATCTCCCGCCACAAGCACACATTTGTGGGCCGGCACACGGTCCACCTTTGTCCAGAAGCAAAAGTGGGTTTGACCATGATGGACTCCTATAGGTTTTGTGTTACGGTAGGTTTAGATTTTAGACCTAGCTATTTGGGGGCATGCATTCATAGCTAGGATTCCCTTACCGCCGACACGATGTGGGGTTTGTAGGGGGTGGCTGACTAGCAATACCGTGCGCTTTGTGCGACAGGTCCCACATCAAACTTGTGCATTTGGTATTTGAACATCAAACCACCCTTTTCATACATATATTTGGTCCACATGCAAGTGTGTTCATGTTCTAACCCTTTCCCGCGTTATTCCTTTTGCCAAATTTATAAATAGCAGACGAGTTGGATGCGACAACCGTGTGATTGGGGACGCAACAGACATCGTTCGCTCAGACTACCCGTGTGCCACACCCGTGCCCCTGGCACTCACATTAGCACAGTACATTGGGCTCCACGAGGCTAGCCTCCCGCTCTCGAAAATATCTACTACCTTGCAATCTCGAAAATATCTACCGCCTGGAAGGTTTTTATGTTGGATAGCACACGATTAGTATGTGTGGACCATGTGCGATGTCTGTTACCCCCGCTCTGCTGGACCGCATGCGATGTCTATTACTCCCGCTCTGCTAGACCGTGTGCGATGTCTGTTACTCCCGCTCTGCTTCAATCCCTTGATTCAAATTTTCAGTAGCCCCGGCATTTTACTGTGACCTGCATCCCTCGCAATCTCAAAAATATCTTCTTGCCTGGAGGTTTTTCTATTTGATAGCACACGATTAGTATGTTTTGACCGTGTGCGATGTCTATAACTCCCGCTCTGCTTCTATCCCTTGATCCAAATTTTCAGTAGCCCCGACATTTTACTCCCGCCTCTGCATCCCTCGCAATCTCAAAAATATCTGCTCGCCGTTGATCCAAATTTTCTTTAGCCCCGACATTTTACTCCCGCCTAGTAAAATATTCAATTGCCATGGTATTTCCTCAAACACCACCTTGGCCCTCCTCCACACCCACCCATCCCAAAACCTCCGCTCACACAGACACACACCACCCCTCCCTCACTCGAAACCATTGGTAGGTTGTCACCATCACTGACGCCTCCGCGTCCATCGTCAACCTCTGCCTGTGTGCAGGAAAGGTGAGGAGCCAATGGCCCAAAAGAGGTTTATCGTGGCCTCTTCGCCCGACGTCATCGAGGTGGCTGCCGAGGTGTCCCCATCATCCTTCGTGGGCTCTTTATCGAGCCGCCGTCACCGGTCGGCTGATCCGCCCGCCGCCGCGCCCCTAAGCCAGCTTGAGGACTTCTCCGTCCTCCCTCATACCCAGCCGCCGACGAGGTCCTACCTCGGGGTCCAACAGTGGCGGTGGGGGACGTGGGTCACCGAGATTATAGATCGGGAGAGATCAACCCGCTGGTGGCTCCGTAGCTTCCACACGGCCGAGCTCATGGCCATGGAGTACGACCGTTGGCAGGACCGCTACCACGGCGTGACGGCTAGGCTCAGTTTCCCCTTTGGCACACGTCCGGTCGACCTCATCCCGCCGGAGCCAGGGGTGGTGAGCTCGGCTATTGCGCAGAGGCCTACATGCAAGAGCTCTGCCGGCAGCACCCAGAGCTCTTGGAGGCGGAGCGGATGATCTTTGCCGGTGTGGAGCGCGGCGAGGTTATCATGCTCTCCTCCGATGACGAGGTCGAAGGCGGAGGACGGCAGCGCGGAGGGCATCGAGGTGGGCGGAGAGGATGAGGAGATCGACGTCGACGAGTGGAGGAGTGTCTTCCCCAACGACCCCGATGACGGCACCAGCCCGAACCCGGCTCGAGGCAGACCGTACCTGAAAAGGAAGGATTAGCTCGACCTCCACTTCGACTGAATGTAGTTTAGTTTAGTTTAGTTTAGTTTACATTTATGTTTTATGTTCGGTTATGCAATACTATCTATGTTTCTTTTTTGAATGCATGCTACTTTCGGTTGAACCTGCTTTGAACTTGATCAAATTGAAGTTTACAATGTTAAGTTTAGGGGATCGACTAGAAACGACCAAAAATTGTTGGAGTATATATATACTCACTAAGGGTTTTACTCTGTTAAGTTTTAGGGGATCGGCTAGAGATGGTCGTATTTCAGTTATTCAAAATGTGATGCTGTATATGTGCAACTATTTGCCGTGCAGTTCAATTTCATCAATAACAGTTTCAACAATACCACTATGAATTACGATATTTGGTTGTTGTTAAGGATGTTGCAGTGAACATGCCTTTCTGTTTTTTAACAATAACTAGTGTACTTTAGACCTGCACAATACCAGTTTGAATGACTATATTTGCTTGTTTTTAAATGTTATGCCTGGTGTAGTTAACACACCTTTCCACTTCTTGTTTTGCTTAACTAGCATGCTTAAACCTGCACACTGAAGCTATCATTTGGAGATTATGTTATCTACCATGGATATATTTGGTTGATGTTTAGCATGTTGTGCTTAATATGCCTTTAGATGTACTCACACAAGACAATATTGGGAATAGCTGTTGTTTCCATCGAGGTTAGTTTCATCGCATTGCTTATATATACTCACTGTTTAGGATATTGGTAGGTGGTACCATATAGCCCGGGGGCTGATAAGGGACTAATCGTCAAATCAGACATATCACTGAATATATCTGTAACGCATTTATCGATAGGTTAACTAGGGCTGCATTTAATATATCTGAGGCTACATAGCAACATGCATTGTACTGAATGACTAAATATGCAATCCCAGGCTACATAGTAACAAGAAAGAGTGTTACCTTAATGTTCTGATGATGTCTATATATACATGTAATAAGATCTTATATAACGGGACGGAGGGAGTGTTGTACTACATCATTGTGCAATTGTTGTTTAGCTTCTAATATTTAACTTGATGCTTTTAGGTACATATGTCATTGGTAAAGATCCACGCTTCGACCCTTTCGGCGCATGGGGCAATGAGATATTCATGAACCAGCATCCAATGAGGAAAGTGATAAAGATTGTTATTAAAATGTGTCAAAAGATGTCAATCGAACTATTTGTTTACACTTTATGCAAGACAAGAACTGCAGGATGGTGAGTAAGAACTCTGTAGCCTTCTTTTTACTACACATAATGAGTTGTGTTAGATGACAATGTTTCAATCTTTTTCCTTTGCAGTTGTTTCCGAAGCAGTTTACTCAAGATTACCTCTCAAACTACATGATCACCGGCTGGCCATCACAAGGGGTTGGACTAGAGTTATGCATGCCTTCTGCATGGAGGAGAGCACAATAGGGGCATTCCGCTTCACCTTGTTCAGCAACTAGAATATCTCTCTGTCGGGCCCGTGGGACTGGGGGTACCCAGGCCCGTCTGCCATCCGCCTAAGGCCCGACGCTCGATGTGACTCCAGTACGGCCCATTGATGTCTCCGTCGTATCTACTTTCCTAACGCCTTTCCTCTTGTTTTGGACTCTAATTTGCATGATTTGAATGAAACTAACCCGTACTGACGCTGTTTTCAATAGAATTACCATGGTGTTGTTTTTTTGTAGAAATAAAAGTTCTCAGAATGGAAAGAAACTTTTTGGAGAATTTTTAAACAATAAAAGAAATATACTAGAGCCAAGAACCACCGGAGGGGGGCCCCAGGGCGAGCACAACCCACAAGGGTGCGCCCCCTCCAGGCCTGCCCAGGTGGGCTGTGCCCACCAGGTGGCCCCGCAGACACTGATTCCAACTCTATAAAATCCAATATTTGGAGAAACAATTAGGCAGAAAGAATTATCGAGTTTCATGAGACAAAGCTGCCGCCACCTCCTGTTCTTCATTGGGAGGCCAGATCTGGAGTCTGTTTGGGGATCTGGAGAGGGGGGTCTTTATTCTTCGTCATCACCAACCCTTCTCCATCGCCAATTCCATGATGCTCCCATCGGGAGTGAGTAATTCCTTGATAGGCTCGCTGGTCGTGAGGAGTTGGATGAGATTCATCATGTAATCGAGTTAGTTTTGCTAGGGCTTGATCCCAAGTATCCATTATGTTTTGAGATTGATGTTGCTATGACTTTGCCATGCTTAATGCTTGTCACTTTGGGTCCGGGTGCCATGATTTCAGATCTGAACCATTTATGTTATCACCAGTATATCTATGTTCTAGATCCGATGTTGCAAGTTATAGTCACCTATTACGTGTTATGATCCGTAAACCCTGGAGTGACAGTATTTGGGATACTTTCCGGTGATGACTGTAGTTTGAGGAGTTCATGTATTCATTATGTGCTAATGCTTTGTTCCGGTTCTCTATTAAAAGGAGGCCTTAATATCCCTTAGTTTCCATATGGACCCCGCTGCCACGGGAGGGTAGGACAAAAGATGTCATGCAAGTTCTTTCCATAAGCACGTATGACAATTGACGGAATACAAGCCTACATTATATTTATGAACTGGAGCTGGTCTTGTATCGCCCTAGGTTATGACTGCTATATGATGAATATCATCCAACGAATTCACCGATCCAATTCCTATGACTTTCCTACATATTGATCTTGCTAAGTTACTATCTCTATTGCTATTGTTACTATTACACTTGCTACAAAATCATCGCTATCACTGTTACCGTTACTATTACTGTTACCACTGCTATCAAAATTATCATATTATTGTGCTACTGATCATATTGTTGCAGATAATTAATCTCCAGGTGTGGTTGAATTGACAACTCAGCTGTTAATACTTGCAAATATTCTTTGCCTCCCCTAGTGTCGAATCAATAAATTTGGGTTGAATACTCTACCCTCTAAAACTGTTGCGATCCCCTATACTTGTGGGTTATCAAGACCTTTTTCTAGCGCTGTTGCCGGGGAGCATAGCTATATTTGTTGAGTCACTTGGGATTATTATCTATTTATCACTATGAAGAATCTGAAGGATGCTAAGACTAAGATCATTCCCTGGGGAGGTAAGGAACTGCCATCACACTCTGCACTTGATTCACCTTCTGTTTTGAGTAGACTTGCAACACCACCACATGCTGTTAATCCTGATATGTCGCAAGTTATTGATGATGCTACCTCTATGAATGCTACTCATGATGATGCCAGTACCTTGATTGATGATGGTGTGCCACTAGGTGATTTTCTTGATGAACAAATTGCTAAAGGTAAAGAGAATGAAATTACTCAAACTGATGAGATACTTGAAACTGAAAATCTTGACACACCTATTAGACCTAGCCCTCCTAGATATGAAATGCCTAAGATACCTGAAGGTTATGTTATGGATGAGGAGACAACTAGAGATTTTATTGCTTGCGATGTAGAGATGATCTTAAGAAATTATTATGCAAACTGAAAGAAAATCTTTGAATGCTAGAATGAAATCTGATCCTAAGTTTGTTGCTTCACCTATCTTTGTTGATGATACGGATTATGAATTCTATGTTGACCCAGAGTTAATTACTTTGGTTGAATCTAATCCTTTCCATGGTTATGAAACTGAAACTGTTGTGGCACACCTTACTAAATTAAACGATATAGCCACCCTATTTGCTCATGATGAGAAGATTCGCTACTACTATATCCTCAAAATATTTCCATTCTCATTAAAGGGTGATTCTAATATATGGTACAATACTCTTGCTCTAGGTTGTGTGCGTAGTCCCCAGGATATGATCTATTACTTCTCTGAAAAATATTTTCCTGCTCATAAGAAACAAGCTGCCTTACAGGAAATATTTAACTTTGTGCAAATTGAAGAAGAGAGTCTGCCACAAGATTGGGGGAGGCTTCTCCAATTGCTTAATGCTTTGCCTGATCATCCCCTTAAGAAAAATGAAATACTTGATATCTTCTATAATGGGCTAACCGATGCTTCTAGGGACTTCCTAAATAGTTGTGCTGGTTGTGTTTTCAGGGAACAAACTGTTGAACAAGCTACAGAATTATTGAATAATATAGTGAAAAATCATGATGATTGGACCCTCCCTGAACCACCGCATAAGACCACTCCGAACAAGAGGGGTATCTTATATCTGAGTCCTGAAGATATGCAAGAGGCAAAGAAATGTATGAAGGAAAAAGGTATAAAAGCAGAGGATGTTAAAAATTTACCTCCTATTGAAGAAATACATGGACTTGATACACCACCACCCAAGGTGGTAGAGATCAACTCCTTAATGAAATTTGATGAAAGGGACAATGTTAACCCACAAGTATATGGGATCGCAACAGTTTTCGAGGGTAGAATATTCAATCAAAAATTTATAGATTCGACACAAGGGGACCCAAAGGATACTTGCAAGTATTAGCAGCTGAGTTGCCAATTCAACCACACCCGGAGATTAATTATCTGCAACAATGTGATCAGTAGCAAAGTAATATGATAGTTTTGATAATAGTAGCAGCAGCAATGGTAACGATAACAGTGATAGCAGTAGTTTTGTACCAAGTGCAACAGTAACAATAGCAGTAGTAACTTAGCAAGAACAATACAAGATAAATTCGTAGGCATTAGATCGGTAATTTGTTGGATGATATTCATCATGTGACAGTCATAACCTAGGGCGATACGGCACTAGCTCCAGTTCATAAATATATTGTAGGCATGTATGCCGTAAATAGTCATACGTGCTCATGGAAAGAACTTGCATGACATCTTTTGTCCTACCCTCCCGTGGCAGCGGGGTCCTATTGGAAACTAAGGGTTATTAAGGCCTCCTTTTAATAGAGAACCGGAACAAAGCATTAACACACGGTGAATACATGAACTCCTCAAACTACGGTCATCACCGGGAGTGGTCCTAGCTATTGTCACTCCGGGGTTGCCGGATCATAACACGTAGTAGGTGACTATAACTTGCAAGATCGGATCTAGAACATGGATATAATTGTGAATACATAAACGGTTCAGATCTGAAATCATGGCACCCGGGCCCAAAGTGACAAGCATTAAGCATGGCAAAGTCATAGCAACATCAATCTCAGAACATAGTGGATACTATTGATCAGGCCCTAACAAAACTAACTAGATTACATGATGAATCTCATCCAACTCCTCACCGACCAGCGAGCCTACGAAGGAATTACTCACTCCCGGTGGGGAGCATCATGGAATTGGCGATGGAGAAGGGTTGGTGATGACGAAGATCGAAGATCCCCCTCTCCGAAACCCCAAACAGACTCCAGATCTGGCCTCCCGATGAAGAACAGGAGGTGACGGCGGCTCCGTCTTGTGGAACGCGATAATTCTTTTTCCCTGATATTTTTCTGGAAAAATGTGATTTTATAGCGTCGATTTCAGGGTCTGGGGGGCCACCAGGTGGGGACAACCCACCTGGGCATGCCCGGAGGGGGGCGCCCTGGTGGGTTGTGGCACCCAGGCACTGGTACTCGTCGGTCCTAAACAAACGGTTTTTAACCCCTTTCCACAACGACATTTGGAACCGTCGCCAAGTGAGTGTGGGCGATAGGGGGGTCCTTCCCACTCGGCCCAGAAACCGTCGGGGATATGCCCTCCTGGCACACACGCTCGGCAAAATGAGGTCGTGTGCGACCGGCGAGCGCTCAAATACGGAAATACATACAATAGAGCTAAAAAAATAGAATTATACGGCAAAATTGTTTCCGGTCGCAAGTACATCCCACACAGTCAGTCCCCGCTAAACGTTTCCGTTCGTATATATATCCCACACAGTCGCTCCAAGGAAAACGTTTCCGTTCACAGGTACATCACACACAATTTTTCCCGTTAAATCGTTTGTGATAGCGTTGCCATTGCACACGATATTAATAATTTTATCATTTGCATTATTGAATGCATCACACACGGTGCATAGAAGAAACTGTGTGGCAACACTGTCCATCACACACAGTTTTTATGTGGTAAACGTTTGCGCAAGGTGGCCTAACACAAACAGTTTTCAAGAGAAAGTCGTGTGTGCAGTGGAGATTGATCGTACACGTGGTGGATCCTAGAAACGTTTCTGATCTCCACGGATATCGCAGACGTTTCGCTTTCGCAAACCGTGTGCCGTGTAATCCCTAATTTAAAAATCACATGTTTTGAATTTGAAAGTAGGCAATCACTTATTTCATATCCAACCATGTTTATTACAAATATAGGTTCAACTACGAATGCATAATTTGATGCACAGGTACATATACTGAAGAACTACCGAAGCACCAAGTAAAGAATGATGAACCACAGTTGTACTAAAGACTGTAAAGAGAGAGGCGAAAGACATTTTGGTTGCTAGAGAAGGTGAAGCGGAATGCCCGGATTGTGCCCTCCTCCATGCGTAATGCGCGCACGATTCTAGGCCAACCCCTTGTGATGGCTGCCCGTCCATCCTTCACTGTCTTCATTAGGACTTCTCGATGCTCATTGTAGTCTGGATGAAATACTTTAACCTTCATTGCGTGTCCACCAATCATGTACTTTGCGAGGTAATCTTGAGTGAACTGCTTCGGGAACCACTGGGAACGAAAAAGATTCAGACATTGTTGTCTAACAACTCATTATGGGCAGTAAAAAGAGAAGGATGCAGAGTTTGTAGTTACCATCCTACAGTTCACTGTTGTGTTGGATAGAGCATAAACAAATAATTTGCTTTCCACCATTCGTATCTTTTTGCTAATAATACTTATCAGTTTCCTCACTTGATGCTTGTTCATCAATATCTCATTGCCCCATACGCAAAAAGGGTCGATGCGTGGATCCTTGCCAAGGGCATAAGTACCTACAAGCAACAAGTCAATATTAGAAGCTAACTAGTGTCCAGGCCTGGATTTATATGCACTACATTATGGAACAACGGGGGGAGTACAAGCCGAGGGATGAAGCTAACCTCGGCGGAAAATGGTGGCCGCTCCAGTTGTTGTCCTGCGTAAGTAGTGGAAAGGCATGATAAGTACAACAACCTTAACATCAAACAAATATAGCAAAGGTAAAAAACATCATCTCCAAATGATAGCTTGAATGTGTTGGTTTCAGCATGCTGTTAAAGCAGATATAAAATGGAAGTTAATGTTACTGACAGCAGGCTTAACAGCCATCAAATATCAATTCAAACTCGTATTGTTGAAAATGAATAGAACGTAGGTAATGCTTCAACATCAAACTAGATAAATGTGTAAAACTGAATTAAAGGGCATGTGTTAACTACATCAGGAATAACTGGAACCAAATATAGCCGTTCAAACTGGTATTGATGTAGTCGAGGGGCACAGTTCCAACTTGCACATAATGAACAACACATTGTGGATGACTGAAATAAACAAGGCATAAAGGACCAGTATAACAACCAAATATAGCCATTGAAAACTGGAAAGAGTCTCACTGCAACCAACCTAAGAAGCAAATACAGATAAACATGGCATATGCTTGAAAATTGGACAAATGCTCACTGCAACCAACTCTAACAAGCAGATAAAGATAATGAAGGCATCTTCTTGATAACTGGATAAATGCTAAAAAAGCAACCTAACAACCAAATCCAGATAAACAAGGCATCTGCCTGATAGCTGGACAAATGCTAAAAACAACCAAACACAGATAAACAAGGCATCTGCTTGATAACTAGACAAAATGCTCACTACAACCAAATTAAGAACCAAATACAGATAAACAAGGCATCTGCTCGATAACTGGAAAAATGCTCACTCCAACCAACCTAACAATCAAATACAGACAAACAAGGCATCTGCTCACTATAAACAACCAAATATAGCCATTCGTGAAACTGAAGTGGACAATTCATACTTAAACATCACATAGACCTATTGAACAATACTTTTTTCATAACTGAAATAATTAAACACGGCACAGTTAAAGCACCGCACGACAAATGCTACTACAACAAAGGGCACGGGTTGACAAATGCTGATAGAATGTTGCCTCAAATTTCATGGACGGGATCCTTCCAGTTGGAAGAGCACAAACCCATGGTGCGCTCTCTGATGTCACAGATGGGCTGTTTTACCTTGGAAGAACCTTCGTGGGTGCCCTCCTCATGGTCGTGGTCGATGAGATCTGACTTGGCAATTGAGGATCCCAAGCCGCCGCCATAGAACGTGTCCTTCAGAAGTGAGAAAATGGGCTCGATGCCGTATAAATGTCGCAAATCCTTGACCTCTTGGAGGAGGATATCAGCGGCAGGGCCGTCGAAGAGATCGACGGCGGTTGAACCAGAGGGGTTGGGGATGGACCACTTAACATGTGACATGGCCCGCGTGAAGCCGTCGGTGTGGACGAGCTTGATGTCGTAGCCAGCTTTCCCGAGATACAGTAATACGGTAGCCCGCTGATATGAAGCCTTCGGCATGGCAACATAGTCAACGTCTTTGCCGGCTTCCACGGCGACGTGTTGCTCGGGGATCGACAGGTTGGGGCGAACGGCGGCCACCTCGCCAACGTCTGCCGGAGAGGCCATGATAAACCTCTTCTTGGCCGAACGCTCGTCGGGCTCCCTGGGATACGTGGTCAAGCTTAGGCTGCAACATTCTGGAGCAGGGGATGTGGATCTGCCGGGAAGGGACACCGCAGGCCTCATCTAAAAACTCAGAGGAGTGGGGTGACGGTATGGGAATCGCTGGGTAACCGGTACTTTATTATCTAAGCTAGGAGGAACGCGCAGACCGGCAGGGGTTGGCGACAGCGCTGGCGGCAACGGCGAGCTAGGGTTCGAGGGGGGGAGGGGGCGGGTGGGGATTGTGGAGGGGGGGTGTTTGAGGATACGCTGCGGTTACTGAAAATTTTAGTAATGGTGGGTGGAGATGCTGGTGGATGAGGGAGGGCGACGGTTCAAATGCCTCGGCTACTGCAATTTTACTATAAGGTCAGTGCTAGAGGAGTGTTGGCGACGGTTTAAGTACGACGGCTACTAAAATTTGGATAAAGGAATTGATGCGGGGAGGGAGTGCCCAAGATCGCGCACGGTCCAATAACAATATGCGTTTATGATAATAAGGAAAAGTGGCGCGGATCCGCCAATTTTTGCAACGCTCAAGGCGGGTAGTTTGTTTTTTATATTTCTAGCTAGCTGGTCTATCGCACACGGTTCGTCCTAATTTCGAAATAAACTTACATGCCTTTAGCTTGCACATGTGGTGGTTTTACAGCGCACTTGCATCGCACATGGTTAAGCCAGTACCTCCACCTTAATTTGCTCGCGCTTGCGCGGTCGTGGTGATTTTAGCGCACTTGCATCACACACGGTTGAGCCAGTACCTCCACCTTAATTTGCTCGCCCTTGTGCAGGCGTGGTTATTCACATCACACTTGTATCGCACACGGTTAAGATATTATACCCCGTGTCCGTTGAGCGTCATCAGAGTATTTGCAGCAAAAAATAACGTTAGAGGGGGTCAAAAGACAGCCACACCAGCATGTGGCCCAAATATATATGAGTGAAAAGGGTGGTCTGTGATGTTCAAAATTCCAATGCACAACTTTGACCGTGCAGGCCCACGGTTGGGCGCGTCGTTGAATATTGATGAGAGGGGCCAGAAGTCAAGAACCACCTGGAAGTGGCCAAATATATGTACGAATATTGGGTATGTTTAAAACTTTAAATACACAATGCATAACTTTGGTGGCACCTGCCTCGCAAACCCGAAAGCACCCTAACAACCACCTAGCTAGGATATATATAATGACATAATGTCATACCTAGCTAGGATGCTTGGCCCACCACCTCCCACTTCGTGTCAGCGGGGCGGATGCACATAATGATCGATACTTTGGTCATACATGCATGTCGCCATGACCTACCATAAGACGGACCAATGAATCTATCGTTTGGTAAAATGACAGTTGTTGTCGATAAACCGCTTGGGCCAATAGATTGAACCATCATAAAAATCGCACGAGAGGGACCACAAAACCAACACCTCTTGCATGTGGCCCAAAATGATGTACGTTGGGAAGGGGTGATGTGTGTTTTCAATATAGAATAATGTACAATTTAGATGTGGTGCCTACCTCTCGATACAGACAACAACCATGAAGCCAAGGTAGTTAAGGATGAGATACGCAGGGTTTGATGTAGGTCGAACCCAGCAATCCGAGCATGTGGGAGGGAATCCTGACAACGCATGAGCTCGAGCTTTGGTTGAGCGACATGTGACGGTGACCATCCCTAACACGAACTAGGAGGAATCCATTCATGGACAACACATAATACCCCTCATTATCGGTCAAAGGGATGATATATATACACTTGGGGAGCCCACATATATGCGTGTCATCACGAAAAACCACACAAGGGAGACGTGGTCGATCAGAAGACCCCGTATAGACTGCATGCGGCCCGAAAATATGTATGGGTACGGTGCTGTGTGATGTGTTTAAACCCCAAATGCACAACTTTGATGGGCCACCAACTACATTACAAACACTACAAAAAAGACACATCCGTGACATTTTGGGCCGAACGAATTTTTTTCCTGTCATACTTATGACACTTCTATGACGATAATTGTGACAAAACCCGGTATCATCATAGATGTGGTGGGCTCCTACTTCTATGACAAAAAATCATGACAGAAAATGGGCTTTTCGTCCTGGGCGGGCCGGAGACGCAGCTGCATGACATTCTTTGGGCCGTCCATGACGGAAAAAACCGTGGTAGAAGCGAGGGCGAGGAAAATATCGGGGTATTCCCGGTTACGGTGGGTGGTCGGGGCCGAGCGATGCGCGTTTCTCTCGTACACGCACGCATGTGGGTGCGAGGCGCTGGGCTCTAACTGAACCCGAGCGATTGCACTGCAAGCTACGTGTTACTGAACCCGAGCGATCGATCGATGGCTGTTAACTGAACCTGATCGAGCAATTCCTTCGCTACTGCTGCTAACTGAAGTCGATCGATGCTGCCTCTGGATGAACAGTGAGCGTTGCTGGGGGGTTTGGACGAACAGTTCCCGGTGGGGGTGGATGAACAGGACCCTGTGGTGTTGCCTCTGGATGAACAAGACCCCGATCGATCGGGCCGGTTGGGGCTGGATGAACAGGACCCTGTGGAGGGCTGGATGAACAGGACCACCCCGTGGAGGGCTGGATGAACAGTAGACGATGGAGGGCTGGATGAACAGTAGCCCGTGGAGGGGTGGTTGAACAGGAGCCCGTGGAGAGGGCTGGTTGAACAGTAGCTGGTGGAGTAGCGCGCGATGGAGGCTCGATGAAGAGGAGCTCGTGGATGAACAGTCGCAGGTGGAGGCTGGAGGAGGTCGACAGTGGATGAACAGTAGCCCGTGGAGGCTGGAGGGGGTCGACGCTGGAGATGAACAGTATCCCGTGGAGTCCCGTTTTGCGGTACGCCACACCCCTCCTGATGAACATGACCCCCGTTTCGACCGTAGCGCTCCAACACAAGTCTGTTTCCTCCGTTTTGTGGTACGCCACACCCCTCCCAATCAGCAGGACCCCCGTTTCGACCGTAGGACATCCGTTTCCTCCGTTTTGCGGTACGCCAGACCCCTCCCGATGAACATGATCTAGTTTCGAACGTGGTCGGTTGAACACAAGGCCGTTTCCTCCGTTCTGCGGTACGCCAGGCCTCGTTTCTATCGGCTGTTCCGTCCAAGCCCTCCCGATGAACACAACGACGCATTCCGTTCCGACCCAGCCGGTTGGCTCCCCATGAACACGACGACGACGGAGTTTCTCCGTTCCGACCCAGCCATGTACACGAGCCCTGGCCGTACGTATGCGCGAGTAGGCGTTCGAGACCCCGCCTGTATGTACGTACGTGGCCGTATTTTCTTTCTTGCACACTGGCCGCTATACGTACGTGTACATGCTACGTGCGTGCCTCTACGTCGACCAGTATGTACGTACACGTTCGCGACCAGAATGACAACGCTACGTACGGTTCAACCAGGTGGGTCCCGACTGTCAGGCACTTCCTTCTGTGCAAAGATGTAGCTAGTGGGTCCCAGCAGTCAGGGCGGCGAATCATTTTTTTCCCGGACACACTTCCTTGCGTGCGAAGATGTAGCTGGTGGGTCCCAGCAGTCAGTGGGGCGAATCGTTTTTTTTTGCCCGGACGCACTTCCTTGCGTTCGAACATCTAGCTGGTAGGTCCCAGCAGTCAGGGGAAACGTTTTTTTTGCGATATACGGTTGCCCGTCCGGTGGGTCCCTCCTGTCAGGTGGAGGAATAATTATTTTCCGCGTAATAAGGAGGCACTTCCTTGCTGCGGCCGTGGACCCAGCTGTCAGCCTCTCCACATACAGTCCACGTCCGATGGAGCCCGTTCCTTGACCATGTTGACAACGCCGCGCCGTGAGCACCAGGGCGGTTGACGACGGCGAGGCCTAGGAAGGGGACGACCCGGAGCCGGGGAAGACACGGCAGTGGATGCCCACGCGTAGAGGAGTATGAGGGTTCACTGGTTCGCCGCGGTGTGAGGCTGTCGTCGCTGCAGAATAACAGGGGGTGTGGGTGAGTAGAGGGATGGCCTGGCCAGCGGTGGGAGTAGTAGGGGGCTGTGAGGCCTCCGCCGCATAGCAGCCGGCCACGGGAGGCAGGAGCACGAGGCACGACCGGCGCTTGTTTGGGCGGCTGGAGCAAGAAGACCAGAGGTTGAAGAAGCACTACGGCCGTTGGATGGACATCGAACGGTCACTGGAGCTAGAATCGTGCATATTGACTAAGTTGACAAAGCTCTCCGTCCCCGTCAACTTAGTAGGCACACAAGTCAGCCTGCCACTATACTGGGTCCCAACTAGCAGGGGGAGTATTCATTTTTTTGTGCATAATAAGGAGGCACTTCCTTGCGTGCGAAGATATAGCTGGTGGGTCCGAGCTGTCAACGGCGGTAACATTTTTTCGCGAAATATAGAGGCCGTTTCGGTGGGTCCCAGATGTCAGGTGGAGGAATCATTATTTTGCGCGTAATAAGGAGGCATTTCCTTGCGTGCGGCCGTGGACCCAGCTGTCAACTTCTCCATGTACAGTCCACTTCAGATGCATGTCGGTCGTTGACCATGTTGACCAGGCCGCGCCGAGAGCACCAGGGCGGTGGACGACGGCGAGGCCTAGGAAGGGAACGACATGGAGGCAGGGAAGACTCGACAGTTGTTTCCCACGCGG
The DNA here is from genome assembly GCF_018294505.1 of Triticum aestivum. Taxonomy (NCBI): domain Eukaryota; kingdom Viridiplantae; phylum Streptophyta; class Magnoliopsida; order Poales; family Poaceae; genus Triticum; species Triticum aestivum. The sequence goes on along the minus strand of NC_057796.1, from coordinate 118,341,068 downwards.
AGGGGAGTACGACTGTACGACGGTTTACTGGTTCGTCTGCCGTCGCCGGAGAATAACAGCAGGTGTGGGTGAGTAGAGGGATGGCTAGGCCAGCGATGGGAGTACGGTGGGGCGGTGAGGCCTGCGCGGCAGCACAGCCGGCCGCAGGGAGGAGGGAGCAGGCAGTCCCGCCGGTGCTTGTTTGAGTGGCTGGAGCAGGAAGAGCAGAGATTGAAGAAGCACGACGGCCGTTGGATGGACATCCAACAGTCACTTCTTGTGCGCCAACCTTTTTTTAGGAAAGCATCAAATCTGTGGAAAACAACATACAACCCATCTGCCATTATTTCTAATAATTTACAGCCCATTTGCTAATTCTTAAGGTTTTTATTTGGAGCCCATATTCTTTTTGTTAGCATTACGGCCCATATTGTGGCTACGGTTAAAAACTTATATGAAATTTTGCATATTTCGGTGCGGTCCGAACTGTTTTTAATCCCGAAATTTTGAGTCACATTCAAACCGATTTTAAAAATAAATGTATATCAATATAAAATCCAACAAATTGTCCACGCATTAAAAATTAATGCAATTTAAAATCTCGAAATGAAAAAAAAGAAATTTGTAAGTAATTGCCGGTTTGATGTGTTTTAAAAATGTACAGCCCATTTCTCATTACTGATAGGCCATTTTCTCGGCCAGCCGAATGAAGCTCTCCTCGTCTTGAAAGATTTGCAGCCCAACAGGCCTGGCAAAGCGACTTAATTGGCAAATCACAGAAAAACTGGGCTAGCCATTTTCAGAAAGAAAAAAACTACTGGGCTGGTCTGTGGTAAACATAAAAGAGAAGGTTGTTTAGACAGGCCAGAGTGCCCCGCACAGCTCTGTTGACACCCTGCTTCCGTCTCAAAAACGAATTAGATAAATGCCACTCCAATTATGGCGATTCATAAAAATGCCACTGCAATTTCCAAACTTTGAAAAATGCTACTGCAATTTTTGCAAACTTTGGAAAACGCCACTGCAATTTTCAAACTTTGAAAAACGCCACTCCAGACTTCAAAAAATGCCACTGGAAATGGCATGAAATGGCATTTTTCAAAGTTTGGAAATTGCAGTGGCATTTCTCAAAAACACTAGATTTGGAGTGGCATTTATCAAATTAACCCAAAACAAAAATAACTGGGCGAGCTGCTGGGTCCCTTGTGCCAGCCGCTCGTTGTGCAATTCTCTCGTTTATTGACTATGTTGACAATGGCATGGGACCCAGATGTCAGAAATCCATTAGGAGGAGCCATTTTTTATTGGCTTGAAATAAGGAGGCACTTGCTTGCGTACTGCCATGACCTTGGCGGGTCCCTGCTGTCATCCTCTCCACGTACAATCATCTCCTGATTGTGTACGCGTCAACTTGGTAGGCCCACAAGTCAGCCTCTAAACCCGTGGAGGACAAATACAACCCATTAAAAAAATAACAGCCCATTCCATACGTTCAAACGGAAAGTTCAACATTCAGAGCAAAGTAACATGTCTGATCCACATATACAGTACTGAACTTCCACGTTGACAACCATCATAGCCAAGTTAACTATCTACTCCCACTAATACTCTAGTAGCGTACAAGTACTAACTTACTCTTAGCTAACTAGACGATGCCGGCCGTCATCTGCGGTACACGCTAAATGCTAGCACCGGCGTCCTCCGCCTCGCCTCGGACTTGCCAGAGGTGCGATAGGGCGCGTTGCTCGCGCGCGTTGGCCCTTTCCATGCCGGCGTGGTCCACCGAGGCTTCGGCTTCTAAGCGGGAAACCCACTTGACGAGCTGGTAGTAAAAATCGGCGTCGCGAACGCGTGCCTGCCCGACAGCCTCCAGGGCTATTTGCCGGGCGCCGGCCTCCACGTAGTCGGCCTAGTTGCAGGCGCTCTGCTCGCGACTCAGAGCGTCGGTGCGCTGCTGCTCCATGTCCTGCTGGCGGCGCAAATCGGCGATACGCTGCTCCTCCGCCAAGCGGTCGCGCTCCAACAACTCCTGCTCCTCCGCCAGGCGGTCGCGCTCCAACAAGTCGTCGATCTCCGCATTGCCATCTAAAGACCGATAGAATGCCTCCTCCCTCCGTCTGCCTTCCGGTGAAAAACCAAACAGTAGTTCCGGCGGTGACCGCCTCCGGCCTCGCCTATCGCGGACAGGCGGGGGCATGGCGGACGTGGCGAGAGCGAGGATAAGTGGCGAGCGACGTCGGGCCGGTGGGGGCTTATGAGGATTGGGCGAGTTGGGTCACGGTGGCACCGGAGAAGGCCGGGAAACAGTACTTGTAGGCGGAAGGTAGCGCGACGGTCATCGGAATTCAATGCATAATTAAGCATGCATGGCTTAGCGCGCCAGCTTGCCGTGGAAAACTAGAGAAACTGAAATTATGACGGTGCCGTCCCGTCCCATTCATGCTGGGTCGCACGCCGACATGACGGTCAAACGAGTGCACTCGAATCATCTCCCTCCTTGTCAATAATGATTCCACGGATTTAAAAGGCCCGCAACAATTAAAGCGCATCTTTTTTCACATCAGTTAGCTGCCTTAATTATGGCTGGCTGCATGCAGGCACTCAAAATCGCTCGCAGCCAGTACATGGAGCAGCATGCAACAAGTCGCAGCCGAGGGCATTAGTTGATGAACTTTAGCTGGGAGATAAGCCATTTGCGAACATTTTCGCTGGCAGTTTCTTCAGATTTGCATGGCATTTTCTTCAGAGCAGCTTGTCATTTTCTTCAGAGGTAGGCTTTTTTATTCAAAAAACTACCACTTCGGATCTTGCGTCGCAACTAAAACTGCCAGGAGCGCATTAGTAGGCTAGCTAGTGAGCGATCAGTAACTTGTAAACACTGAGCGAACAGAAATAAGGAACTGTTAATGCATCTCAATGATTCACAGATCATATACAAATATGTAGCTCCAAAAGCAAAGATCAGCCACTTCGGATCTTGCGTCGCAACTAAAACCAACTAGTACGATTCCCATACATAACATCAACATGTTAATGCATCTCAATGATTCACAGATCATATACAAATACATGGCTCCAAAAGCAAAGATCTAGAAAAAACATCTGTTCTGCCTACTAACATGGATGCTTCTCTTGGCACATTCAGTACAGACTGAAAGACAAATTTGTTTGTGAAGTCTACAATTCCTCTTGCAAACGTAAGTGGTTTCACCAACAGCTGGAACCATGAGAATGAACCACACATGATGGAGGAACATCCACCGCAATATGATTTGGTCTTCTCTCGATCACACGGCGAGACTATTTTCGGAATACAAACTTTAACTTAGGCAAAATGATGCCCATTGTATAATCAGACCAAAGCAATGAAGCACCTAGTGTTGGCCAATAAATAGTACAGTACTACTTTTCTGCAGTCCATGAAGTGACTATCCAATCTTTCTATGTCTATTTTCAAATGGCAATGCATGCAGTGACTATACTATTCTCTTGTGCAGTTCAACCAAAATTGCGGTCACTTTGTGTGTTTGCCAAATAGCAACGGGCAGACATCTCTGTCTGCACAAATATCAAGCAGCTAGTAAACATATACCCCACCTTGTATTTTCAGTTTAAATATGTATCTTCCGCTTAGCATCTGTTATGTTTTGCACTGGACAATTTGATACAGTCATGTTTTGCCCTGGACAATTTCATACTGAATTGATTTTCTAGTTCAGAGCAGAAATATAGCGCCTATTCTTCATCAGACCAAGGATATCCATGTTCGCAGTGATGGAAGAGGTGAAATCGATACAACCGAAATTGAGCATCCAATCATTGAATCTTGTCCTGCACCTCCAATGTAGGTCCACCCTGCCAATAAATTCACATGCAAACCACTAGTATTACTATCTAATGACAGTACAAAACGAGTAGCAAGATAGTAGCAAACCATGTACCTTCGTAATGAATAGCTCATAGTGCCACCAATTGGATATAAAGGTTTGGAAGAAAACATGCTCCTAATGTTGAACCAGTTGGACTTTTTGTGCAGTTCCACTAAAATCAACATCCCTGTTTGCATAGATATGGAAAGTGTGATTACTATAAAAGTGGCACTAGTTGAAGCATAGACTCACAAATATAAGCATTCCAATTTCTTAATGGGAAAAGGTAGCAAGACTGTTTCTAACCACCTGTTTGAAGGAATAAATAAGGCAACAACGGCTGATGTCAGAAAGGCATATATAGTTCTTTCTGAAAGAATGATCGATTCCTGACCTTTCCTATTCTTTTAAGCATATTTTGTGCAATTCAACTAAAATAAAATGCCATCACCGCCTTGACAATTCAGTGACACTGTACAAAAGGAAATGACTTAACATTACATCATGATGTCAGGTATGTAGTCGACAGGCATTAGAGACAAACTTACAGACCTCCTCCGATAACATAATGAACATTAATTTTAACAAAGGTGTGACTAGCTTTACCGGGATAATTTGAGTGAACTCTACACCCTCTGTTCCTTAATATAAGACGTTTTCGCGGTTCAATTAAAGTACCCAAACGTCTAGTATTTAGAAAAACAGGTAGTAGTTTTCTTGAGCACATATCTGGGAAAGCTTGCCACACTTTATTTATGTCCATACGCTAATGCAACACCATTCAAAATTTCGAATACTACAAATATACACTAATCCAGTGGCTAGTGCAACAGTAGAGTAGTTATTTTATTACAGGGTACAGTACAATGGTTTTACTGAACAGATTTCAATAAACTCTAGCATTGGAAGATTTCTATAAGAATTAACAATACAAAATGTAAAGGTAACACGTTTCAGCATTGGTATACTAGCTGTGCATGAGCATTAAACCAAAAACAAAAGTCTGAAGGTAACTAGCATTATTAACTAATGACAGTATAATAAAATTGCAAACCATGTACCTCCAAGGTAAATATCATTTCGAACTCGGGGGGACCTTAAAAATTGCTATCCCAATCTTGATAATCGATCAAACATAAAAACTTGATCGAACGAATCAAGAGAACAGCCGGAGGAGGAGGTGCCCACTCTTGACCTCTCCTCTTGTGTTCATAATTTTTTGTGCAGTTTAACCAAAATAAAATGACATCAGCGCCTTGGCATTTTGGTGACACTGTACAAAAAAATTAACTTATCTCATGAAAGTGAGGTATGTAATCTATAAGCATTAACAGTGCAAAAATCTGAAGGTAGTAAAAAGTTTCATCGTTGGTATACTGGCTATGCAACAGCATTAGAATGCCTTAGCTGAAAAATCTTTAATACATCCACAATCAACAGCTAACCCTGAAATAATCCAGTGACATTAAATGGCATTGCTTAGATTTATCGGTGGCATTAGACTGAGTGTGGCATTAGTTAAATGTGGCATCACTTTAGCAGTCGCATTGCTTGACTTGACTACTGGCGTTATACTAACAACAAAAAAGTGACAATAAGAGCATGGGAGGCCCATTCGGACAGTGGGCGCACCAGTACGATGTACCTCCACGGACGCATAGAGTGGTGAGGGAGGTATGGTTGCCCAGAGCAACAAATATCCAGGCAGCATATGTGGATTACGTCCCATTTTTGTTCTGTTTAGCCACCTTTTTCCTATGTGAGGACAACAAACCGATCACCTGGTCATTCTCTATTGCGTTGTCATGCCTTTCTACCCTTCTTCAACCAAGAGACACGAGACTCATTCATTAGCTACTGATTTTCCCCTTTTCAACCTAGATGCGGGTTCGATGCCTACTCTCTTGGACAGTACAATCTCCCTTCCTTTCCTTATTCAACCCAGACATGGATTAGTCTGCATGAAGTAGGGTTTCCTTTAATAGTGCAAATTAAGGTTTTTGTCTGCGTGACCAGCAGAGCAGAGGATAGCAAATTGGGAAGATGGTGGAGTGGAAAAAGATCCACATGCAGCGACGTGGCAGATGGGGCAATAGAACAAGGGTATGGTTTGGAAACAGGTAGCATACCTGAGGGTCGGTGGGAAGTGGCTTCGCTCATGGTCGTCATCCTCCGCACGCACTATGACAACGAGCTTGGGGATGGAGGCCATCCCGCGTGGGCGCTAGGTCTGAGAGGACGGCCTTGTCGTCAGTGCGTGACCTCGCTCGCCGACGACGAGTGCGTCAACGCTGCACGTCCTTTTCTTCCCTGATGGATCTGTGACCACCGGTGAGGAGGGAGAGAGATGCCGTCTTTTTTAGATCTGGAGAGAGGGTGATAGTGTGATTAGCAAGTGGGCAGCCCTTAGCAAGAAAGCTCTGAAGCTCCAGCCTATATATCTTTTTTATACTACTAGTACTAGAGGTGGAGTAGTGGTAGAGTAGTTTATATTTTCTCTGCAAACAGTACCAGTTAGTCGTGCTTCAAAACTGAACGGCACGCCATTAAAAAAATAAAGGTCGATAACTAAAGCAGCACCTCGGGCCAACGCGGCCAGATCGCATTTTGCACGAGAAATTACACACCATCTTTCATTGACATGTGGTCCCGTTCCAACATGTCAATGAGACGACGGCGAGTCCTTTTGTACAATTTCCGAAAGGACGTGTAGGCCGGGGCGCCCCTTCATGTACCATGGCAAACTGGCAACCGTCCACCGACTCTTCGCCTTTCCCTCTCGATTTGGAACTGTTGTCGCACGCTCTTCCTCCCTCCTCCATTTGTCTTCACCCTTCCTTCTTCCATTGTTCGATCGTCTTCTCCATGGAGGGAACAAGCTGGAAACGACCCCGTTATTCTTGCCCCGATCTGAAAGATGACGTGGTGGGGGAACTCATTGATCAGTGCGACATCATCACCTCGGCTAGCATGGCAGGTTAGTTCAAGACCATTCTCGACTCCACTAATAACATCATTACAAGGAACCCAAGGGTCTAGGAGCGGTTTGATCTCCCTTATCTTCTTTGCTATAAGCCTGTTCGTATGGGCGCGGACGACGGAGGCCTCGCCTTGTGCAAGTTGATGCCGCTTGATAACGATATGTGTGACGTCAAGATGCCATCGCTTCAGGGCAAGGCCTGGGCTAGCGCAAATGGAGATTGGGTTGTTTATATTGGGTACAATTGCGAGTGGGAACTTGTGAATGTGTACACTCGTCAGCGGATTCCACTTCCAAAAATCTCTGAGTGCCCTGAGGTTGAGCACACAGATGATCTACGTACGTTCAAATATGATCATGGTGACTGTTGTCTACGGAAGATAGCAATTTCTCGAGTTCCCAACCGCTCTTGGAATTACAAGACTATCAAGTTGTTGCTATCTTCGACAAGCTTGTTGCCGTCGTTACTGATTCCACGGTTCGTCCATGGATATTGCTCAAAAATCAGTTTCCGTACACGGATGAGTACTGTGATGCAATTGAATACGAGGATCTTGTATTTGCTGCCACCACTCGTGGCACCATTTTTGCATGGGATCCTCGTAGTTTCGGTACATTTGTCTTCCACCATAATTATAATTGTTTTAGCCACATGGATGCGGGTTAGCAAGTTTCCCTTTACTAATTAACCTTCTTCTTGTGTTTCCAAGGTCCCGTGAACATTCCACCACCTATACATGAAAATTTTTGTAACCAAGGGGGAGATGACGATGGTGATGATCACGAGCATGAGGACGAGCAGAACTTATATACTCAGTGGCGCCTGACAACTAATTCCGATGGATCGCCTCTTCTTGTCTGTATACATTGCACTGTGATTGTTACTACTGAGGTAGCAGGTGTTGTTTTGATACGACCCGGCCTCAAACGGTCAGGTCTCTGTGCTTCAATGTCATCCCTAGATCGGTAATGCTGACACACACAGTACTTGAAGGATTTATAACAGAGTAGCAATCACACACTTATTACATCGAATGTCTCAAAAGAGAACTTATTACAATAAATATGGCTTAAGGCCATCTAAAATCGATAACAGCGGAAGGCTTGGAAGATAAAGTGAGTCCATCAACTCCAACGGCATCGCTGAGTGAAAGACCATGACCTAAGGCACCTTACTCGTCGTCTGAAAAGTCTGGAACATGAACGTTGCAGCCCGAAATGGGTCAGCACATGGAATATGCTGGCAATGTAACACAAGAGAGTAATGAACAGAATAAATGCTATCACTACATGCATATTTGGCTGGTGGAGGCTGTATGGTTAATATGTTTTGCGAAAAGCCAAATTTTCCCTACAACAATGGAATAAATTTTATTTAGCTACCATGGTGGTTGTTAAACATTGAGAAGGTTCCTCCAACTCAATCCCAATTAAGCATCATCATTAAACCCAATCAAATTCTATTAAGAGTGATGAGATCGACATGATAATCCAAGAACTAGATACTCAAGATGTCCATAACTGGGGACATGGCTAACCATGATTAGTTTATACACTCTGTAGAGGTTTGCACAGTTTTCCCCACAAGACTCGAATACATCCATGGTCGGATATTCGAGACACAGTCTTTCTGAAGCATTAAGTCTCTACTCTGGGTAGACAGTACCACCTACAACCCACTACATCTGCTAGTCTACCTCTTCAAGAGCTTCACGCAACTTACTCAACTATGCTAGAGCCCATAATAGCTTGTGGCTGCACACGGAAGTTTCTAGCATGAATAATCTTATGATCCCCTTGAGCCTGGGTGGCGGGCCGTAGGATGATCACACGGGTCCTCCGGGATATCCTAGGACAACACTGGATTCTCCAGGTGCCCACAAGAAATCCACCCAGATGTGTATTTAAGTTGCCACCTTAAGTTGAACCATTAGTTAACAAACTCACATCTGTCATGAAATACACTCAAACCCAATCCACGTCTACGAGCATAGCATAACAATATAAGCAACGTAGAAGTAACTCCCAAGGTTTGAAAATAAACAGGTGAATAGGTACTACCTCATCTACTTCCCAAAACCCACAAGTTAATCAGATCCTAACCATGAAATTGTTTGAGGATTGATCTAATGCAATAAAACTGGGTAGTAAAGAGGTATGATCAAAGTGTTACTTGCCTTGTTGATGATCCGTGAAACCTAGAGACTCGTAGTAGCACGCTTCGCACTCCGGGTACTCTATCGCAAACAAACAAGCATACAATAAACACTCAACTAGAAGCACGGGTAAAACTCAAATAAGAAATCTAACCAGAAAGTCCAACTTAAGAACTCTGGTTTGCAAAAAGAATCAAATCAAACGAAGCAACAAAACTCAAACTACGAAAGAAACAAGATCCGTTTACTAATCTGGACTTAGGTCAAATTTTACAGTAGCATAATCTTGTTCAAGTTGGTTAAACAGAAAGAGGGCTTCGAGACGAAGATATAGGCACTTGAATCGCCTAATTCCGATAAACGAGCGAAAAGTTATACTAGAATGAAGATCGGGCCAGAAATCGCGATCGAAAATAATCGCGGAAAAACCCTGAAAAAAGAAAAACTGACGAACATGCTAACGAATGAGCGTTCGCCGTCTGCGGTTAACGGATGAAAACCATTCGTTAAAACGAACGTACGAACGGGCGTTCGCTAAATTACTAAACTGAAAAAACTGATCTACATAAAAAAACTAGGGTTTTAAAAAACCGATCGGTTTTCCGACGAAAACCGGCGGCGGCGGCGGCTACCTCGTCGGCGGCGGGGTTGGCGGCGGCGGCGGCGAGCGGCTCTGGCGGCGGCGGTGGCTGGCGGCGACGAGACGAGGCGAGGCGGCGGCTGCGGATCGATGCGGGCCGGGGTTGGCGCTAGAGTTTCGGGCGAGGCTCTGGCGGCTCGGGCCCCCGCGGCTTTAAAGGGCCGGCCGGGCTAGTGTCCCAGGCGGACACGACCCGGTTAGGTCGCTTGATTTTTTTTAAATAATTCAGCGCAGAAAAACGAAGAAAAGAAATACTAAATGGACTCCAAAAATCCTGAAATAAATTTTCCCCGTCCTCTAAAAATCTAGCTGACAAGGTGAACATTTATTTGGGCCTCTAGTGCAAATTTGAAAAACGCATATTTTTTCTAATTCAAATAAAATAGCGATAAAAACTCCGAATAATATCTTATTTGATTTTAATATTAAATCTCCAATATTTCTTTATTTTGGGGAAGTCATTTTATCCCCTCTCTTTTATTTTCATATAAGAAATATTCGAAGATTAATATAATTAAAATCAAACGATCCTCTTTTCAAAATTTGAGAGAACTCAAATATGGAAATAACGAAATTCCCAACTCTCTCCGTGGGTCCTTGAGTTGCGTAGAATTTCTAGGATCAAGCCAAAATGCAATAAAATATGATATGCAATGATGATCTAATGTATAACATTCCAAATTGAAAATTTGGGATGTTACAAACCTACCCCCCTTAAGATGAATCTCGCCCTCGAGATTCAGGTTGTGTCGTGGTTTTGTCACGGCAGATGTCCTAGAGAAAGGACTTAGTCGTGGAGCCATCACTACGGGTTAGCTTAAAGGGGTTAAAGCGGACAAGGGACGCAAAAGAGTTTTATACTAGTTCGGCCCCTTACGATGAAGGTAAAAGCCTACGTCTAGTTGTGATGGAATTGATGGGGGTTCGATGACCAGGGAGCGAATACGCTTTGCCTGAGTCTCGAGTTGTTGTCTGTTTTTTCCTGAACCACCGCCGGGTCGTCGCCTTATATACATGGGTTGACGCCCGTCGGTGTATAGACTCCAAGGCCGGCTCATAATCGTGTCCGGCTCGGTCTCTGCTACTTCTATCTTACAACACAAGTTTACATATCAATGCCGGTTTGTGTCTACAGGCCTTAAACCGGCTTTGGGCCCTGGGCCTTCATGAAGCGTCACCGTCTGTCTTCATGGGCTTCAGATACAGATGAACTGCTTATGAAGGTAACCCGGCCTCTCCTGGCTGGTTTACGCCCAGTGGTAATATCCCCAACATTAGGCCCCAGATTGATTTGAACTGGTTCATGTCCATCCTCAATACTTAAGAAAATTTCTTCTTCAACATCTTAACACAATCTTGTAAACCGCCATGACATCATCTTCTAGGATCATGGTAAAGCGCCGTGACGTCACCTGTCATTAACGAGCCTCCGACAATCGAGGCGACAGCATCGCCTCATATCCAAAAATTCGGCTCCTCGATTTTCGCGTCTGTCGTTTATCTCCCTTATAAATAGGGCCGGGGGTCTTTCCATTTTTCCCTCGTGCCTCTTCGCTTCATCGTCATCCTCGTGACGCCCGACCCTTCGACCTCGGCCGCCGCCATCAACCTTCGACTGCTGCACCAACCTTGGCCGCTGCATCAACCTGAACGTACGAGAGCTCCTCCGCGCGCCGCCGCCGCTCAACAGCCTCTGTAAGTCTCCCCTTTCTCTTACCATAGATCTGCACTTAGGGTTTCTGTCGTTCATCAGTGTTCGTCGCCGCCCTTCTTTTTCCTTATTTATATCCATTGATTAGATCCAAAAACCACATAGATCTCGCGCGGTAGTAGTTTCAGCACCTGTTTGATATCCAACTCATCTCAACTTGGGGAACTTTTAGGACGCTGGAATTTAGGTTAGAATATATTTTGTTTTTCCTACGCGCGGTAGATCTGAAATTACCATAACAAGATGTGAAACTTGTTTCTTCCTTCACTTACACACTCTGAATACCAGATTGGCCGGTTTAACTTCATAGAAAAAATGATGACCCGGTAGATACCATTAGTCCCCTGTTGAACCGTCAATGCATTACACCGTTTCATTGTCAGACTTCGGTTTATGAATAACCAAATCCGGTTTACCAATATGCTTGTATCCTCATACCGTTGTATAGTTGTCCACTGTAAATCTTAAACCGGTAATAATCATGTTTCAGATTTTCCTTGTCATGGCTAAGCAAGTCTATGAGTGCAATTGGGCTCCCTCTCGAGTAACCGAGGAGCAGTTAAACAACCTTGTTAAAACGGGCGCTTTAGCAAAGAAAGATGTCATCCACTGGAGAGTCCCTGGCCTGGAAAATCCTCCTACACCCAAAGATGGAGAGGTAGTCGTGTTCGCTGATCATCTCGGACGAGGTTTTAGCCCTCCCGGTTCAAAAAATTTCCGGGATGTACTGGCTAATTTTCAACTGCGCCCTCAAGACATTGGGCCTAACTCTGTAACCAACATCTGCCACTTCCAAGTCTTTTGTGAGGTTTATCTGCAAGAGGAACCTTCAGTCGAACTGTTTCGGGATTTCTTTCACTTAAACCGTCGCACAGAGTTCTCAGATGGACCCAATACGGAACTGGGCGGAATGGCGGTTCAGAAAAGGAAGGAAGTCAGGTTCCCTCATCCCAAACTCCATAGTCACCCCAAAGAGTGGAACCGGACATGGTTTTACTGCATGGATACATCTCCATCTGATGGAAATCCTTTGCCGGGTTACCGCCCTGAACGCCTTAGCAACACACATCCTTTTCCTCAGAGGTTGACAGCAAGAGAACGGGCCAACTATGCTCCCCAATTATCAAAGCTTAGAGCCTTCATGGCGAACGGTTTGACAGGAGTTGATCTTGCTCGTTGCTGGATAAGCTGGAGCATTCTTCCCTTAAGCCGGCGCCCCGGTTTGATGTGTGAGTACACGGGGAGTTTGAAGGATGCTCAGCGGCACATTGTTATTCAGCTTACAGACGAAGAAGTCACTGAGGCTGTAAAGAAAATACTGAACGAACCGGAGGCCGTCTATGCCCGGACTACTCCCTTTCTGCACCTTCAACAAACCACCAGCTGTAAGAATCATATAATCCTTTGTATCTGAATTTGCTTCTGTCCAAATATTCTCTGAAAGTGTGATTATTTTCTGACAGGGTGATGATCCGTTCTGGAACAAGAAACCATCACAAGACAAACCAGTGAAGCCGCAAGACAAACCGGTCAAGCCAGTTCGTCCAAAGACCAAGGTTGTTAAGAAACCTGCCAAAAGAAGGACCACGACATCCTCCGATCTACCAGCTGATGACGATGTGCGTAATCCGGAACCAGAGGTAGAACTTGACTCTCTTGGTTCATTTTTCGTACATCTCATTGACAATGATTATTATCAGGACGACGCTGAAGGCAGTCACGCTGAGGACGTAGAGGTAACCATTCTTTCCTCCGACTTAGATCCTCTGCCAACATAAAAAATCCGTCAAGCAAACTGGAAAGTAAAATTTTCTCACCCTCTTGCTTACTTGGACCCAAACTTTCTTTTGAAGACGCAGCAGCACGAAGCTCGCCGTACAACCCGGCACAGCGGCTAGGTAGCTACCTCCGCCGGTTTACCAAACAGTCCGGTTCGGAAACGCCGATCAGAGGTCTCTTATCCCATTGATACTTCATGCCCAAAAGCAGGTTGTTTTTGCCAGCTTCTTAACCCGTCTGCTTCAAATTATCAGGGTACTTCTCACTCATCCTTTGGCGAGTCATCGGCCACACAGCTTCCACCCCTCAAAACAGTTCCTGGGTGAGCTATGCACATGTCTTTATTCTTGATGTGTTATCTTTACATACTGTACTTGATCCTTATGTCTATCTTTTCTCAGCGCCAAGCCAAGACCCAGCAAGAAAGCTCGGTTAAACAACCGACTGATGATAATGTAGCTGCTGAACCGGAGACAACTCCAGATCTGGAAGGAACCGACGCTGACACCATGCTTCACAATCCTCCACTTCAAGACCATGATTTCCTTGCTGAACAAGTGCAAGTTGACACTACAAGTCATGCAGACCAGTCAGTCCAGCTAAGGACACTGATAAACCGCCAACTCCGGTGAAGGCTGCTGATGAACAAGATGATGGCGTTATGATTACTGGTACTGGCCACACCACTCCTGGCAATCCTGTAGCTTCGTCAAAGCATACTGCCAAGGATAATCTCTCTTCTATCGGCAAAGGCAAATGGAATGCCGATTTATCAAGCTACGCTCATCTCAATGCTCAAGATATTCACTCTGGCTTCTTGAACCGTCTGTATACCAGCCGTCACTATGAAGCTAGTTTGGTAAACTTGATGAAGGAGCGATATGAGGTAACTACTATTTTTCTCTTTTGTCCAATTGCAGTTTATCAACTCCTAGTAGCCCCCAAGTGACGGTTTGTGATACCAACCTAAACCGGGACTTTTGTCATAACTTAACTTTGCATATTTAGCCTCCAGGGACCGGATTACCTTTTTAAGATGAACCGGTTCCTTAAAATTTTGCCATACTGCTCTTTCGCCGGTATAGCCCCCAAGGGCCGGTTTAACTTTATAAAGATGAACCGGGACTATAGAAGAATTCCCATACCAACAGTTTTTGAGCAAACACACATTAGCCCCCAAGTATCAAGGGGATAACTTGTTATGTGCTTGGTACTTCAAATATGTACTGTCAACTCACTATGTATCTGTCTCTTTATAGGCTGAACTGAGCAAGAAGGAAAGCCAAACCGCTGATCTGCAAGAGAACATCAAGTCCCAACAGGCCGAAACTTCCAAAGCAAAAGATGAGCTGACGAGCGCCTTAGCCTCTATGGAAAAGCTAAAGGAGAGCTTTGCTAAGGAGCGGGCGGATTGGAACACAGAGAAATCCGCTTTTGCGGAAAAGAGCTGAAGACGCAGAAGTAGCTCTCAAACCGGTGGTAGACGAGCTGACTGGGGTAAAGCGGCAAGTACATGCGATGACCGCTGGTGTGTTTGGTAAGCATCTTTTCCTTAATACTGTTAACATATCTTCCCATGCGTTGCCGATTTACTGATGTTTGCAATGATGCAGGAACTCGCATTAGTCATCTGGGCTCTGATGTTCAGAAGAAGCTGAAGGCTGCCTACACGCTGATAGAACAACTGTATACCAGCGCTCAACGAATTATCTGCACCGCTTCTCACAATAAGCTGCCCCCGACGTTGATCAAGGATACCTTAGACAGGCTATCTATGCTGCCTGCCCGGATAAAAGAGCTGAAGAGGTCTGCTGCAAGGGCTGGCGCTCTGACCGCACTAACCCGGGCAAAAGCATGGGTGCCTGATCTTCATCCGACGGACGTGGCTAAAGGCTACCCAAGCTTAAAAGAAGACAAATCAGACTTTGGCACTGATGACCTCCGTGCCATAAACCGGGAAGTATGTCCACTGGCTTGTCAACTTGCTGAAGAGGCTGATCTTTCATTTTACCAGGCAAGCTATGATACCAATAACAAGCGGGTTGCTGCACCAACTCCTGAGGCTCAAAACCTGAACCCTCCAATCCGTAAGCACACTTATGCCCCTGATATTGAACCGTCCACCCTTATAAGCGACGAAGCTCTATTCCAAGCTTTAACTGGGATCGACTGGACAACTGTTGACTTCCAGCCGCTGGGTAGAGACGAAGAAGATGAACCGGTGCAAGATGATCCGCAGCCATCAGGTCAAGCTGCTCAGCGATCATAACCCGGGGGCCGGTTTAATCTTCAATACTGCAATGTTTATTGAGAAACAATTATCCCTTTGGGCACTGAAACGCCTTGTAATAGGCTAGTTAAAACACTTGGTCTGTTATGCCTTCGTGCATATTTATCTGCAACTGATGCGTGTTAATCCGCCATGCTTGAGATATGATGTTCATAATCCGTAGCTATTTATTCAAGCTATGACCTTTAGGCATAGTGTTGGCTGATCAACCTTGTAATGAGGTTAATAACCCTAATCCGGAGTAAAAGTATCTCCTGTTATATAATGCCGGTTTACAATAAAACCGTTCCAGTTTGTGATAAACACCGGTTTATTCCATACTGGTGACTATGAGTCAAAACCAGACCGGGCTGATAGTCTCCGGATTATAACTTGGTCATGTACTGATAACTTGTAGTTGACAGCCTAACCGGGTTGATAAACACCGGTTTGAAAACATCACAAATCTTAGCAAAAGAAAAAGAAACTTAGCAAAAGGCAAATAAAACCGTTGTAGTCGAGGCTTTTCACGGGCTGCCAGGCCCCAAATTTGATCAAGAGGTGTTGCTATGGTTCGGGTTCGACCAAGCCCCCAAGTGATGCTGTGGCATTACGCCGATTAAGAGGTGTTGCTATGGTTCGGGTTCGACCAAGCCCCCAAGTGATGCTGTGGCATTACGCCGATCAAGAGGCGTAGCTATGGTTCGGGTTCGACCAAGCCCCCAAGTGATGCTGTGGCATTACGCCGATCAAGAGGTGTAGCTATGGTTTGGATACGACCAAGCCCCCAAGTGATGCTGTGGCATTGCGCCGATCAAGAGGCGTAGCTATGGTTCGGATACGACCAAGCCCCCAAGTGATCTAATATCAAGCTTTGAGAAGCTAAATCAAGGGGTAAACCGGACGCCGCTTTGTAAGCTCCATGTAACCACACATGATGTAAGAAAACAACAGATACCCCGCTTTAGCTGAGGTTCTGGTTTATTATATTGATCATAATATACACAATGTCATAATATGTACATATGTAAAGCCTGTAGCTCAAGTATAATAGGGCCGAAGATGAGCAATATTCCACGGCTGGTTGGTCTCCTCCTCCGATTTACGTGATTCTTTGCGCTCTCGAACATCGATTAGGTAGTATGACCCGTTGTGCAGATCCTTGCTGACCACAAAAGGTCCTTCCCAAGGGGGGATAGCTTGTGCATATCCGTCTGATCCTGGATGAGTCGAAGCACCAAATCTCCTTCTTGAAAGGTTCTGGTTCTAACCCGGCGGCTATGATAACGACGCAGATCTTGCTGATAAATCGCCGAACGGGCTGCCGCCATGTCACGCTCCTCATCTAACAGGTCAAGAGCTTCCTGCCGTGCCTTCTCGTTGTCCGCTTCAACATATGCCGCTACACGAGGCGAGTCATGATGGATGTCACTAGGAAGAACCGCTTCCGCTCCATAAACCATGAAGAACAGTGTGTAGCCTGTCGATCTGTTGGGTGTGGTATTGATGCTCCATAACACTGAAGGTAACTCCTCAACCCAACAACCCGGCGTCCATTGCAAAGGAACCATAAGCCGGGGTTTGATGCCTCTCAAGATCTCTTGATTGGCCCTCTCCGCTTGACCATTGGACTGGGGGTGAGCCACTGATGGCACGTCAAGCCGGATGTGCTCACGTTGACAGAACTCCTTCATGGCACCCTTTGACAGATTGGTACCATTGTCTGTTATAATGCTGTGTGGAAAGCCAAACCGGAAGATCACCTTTTTGATGAATTGAACTGCCGTGGCTGCGTCACACTTACTAACTGGCTCTTCCTCCACCAACTTCGTGAACTTATGAACCGCCACCAAAAGGTGGGTCTTCTTGTCCTTGGACCTCTTGAAAGGCCCAACCATATCCAGCCCCCAAGTTGCAAACGGCCAGGTGATTGGAATCATCCTCAATTCTTGAGCTGGTACATGAGCGCGCCGTGAGAATTTCTGACAGCCATCACATCTTTTGACCAAGTCCTCGGCATCAGCATGAGCTGTCAACCAATAGAAACCGTGACGAAACGCCTTGGCCACCAAAGATTTTCAATCGGCGTGGTGACCACAATCTCCTTCATGGATCTCACGCAAAATCTCACGGCCTTCCTCAGGAGACACACAACGTTGAAACGCCCCTGTCACACTGCAATGATGTAACTCTCCATTGATAATAGTCATGGACTTGGACCGCCGGGTTATCTGCCTGGCCAAAGTTTCATCCTCTGGTAATTCGTCCCTGTTTATATACGCCAGATATGGAACCGTCCAATCCAGGATGACATGAAGAGCCGCCACCAACTGAGCCTCCGGATCAGGAACAGCCAAATCCTCTTCACCAGGGAGTTTGACGGACGGATTATGCAAAACATCCAGGAAGACATTAGGTGGAACCAGTTTACGTTGGGAACCCAGGCAGCTTAAAGCGTCTGCCGCTTCATTCTTCCGCCGGTCCACATGATCCACCTGATAACCTTTGAAGTGACCAGCAACAATGTCCACCTCACGACGATATGCTGCCATTAGTGGGTCCTTGGAATCCCAAGTGTCGGACACTTGTTGAGCCACCAAATTCGAGTCATCGAAGCACTTACCTCGGCTGAGATTCATCTCCTTAGCTATCCGAAGACCATGGAGTAAGGCCTCATATTCAGCTGCATTGTTAGTGCAAGGGAACATTAAACGGAGAACATAACAAAACTTATCACCTCGTGGGGAAGTTAATACGACTCTACCCCCCGAGCCCTCCAATTGCCTGGACCCATCAAAATGAATAGTCCAATAAGTGTGATCCGGCTTCTCTTCTGGCGCTTGTAATTCTGTCCAATCATTGATGAAATCCACAAGTGCCTGAGATTTGATTGTCGTTCGGGGTATGTATTTCAACCCGTGAGGCCCGAGCTCGATAGCCCACTTAGCAATCCGACCAGTTGCTTCCCTATTCTGGATTATATCCCCCAAAGGAGCAGAGCTGACCACCGTGATGGGATGACCTTGGAAATATTGCTTAAGCTTCCGGCTTGCCTTGAAAACCCTATACACCAATTTTTGCCAATGCGGGTACCTCTGCTTGGACTCAATGAGTACCTCACTGATATAGTAAACCGGCCACTGAACCGGGTATTCCTTTCCTGCCTCCTTGCGCTCCACCACAATAGCCACACTGACAGCTCGAGCATTAGCTGCCACATATAGCAACAATGGTTCTTTATCCACTGGAGCAGCGAGAACCGGCGGATTAGCTAGCTGCCGCTTTAAGTCCTCAAATGCTTCATTAGCGGCGTCACTCGAGACGAAGTTATCCGTTTTCTTCAGCATCTGATACAAAGGGATGGCCTTCTCGCAAAGGCGACTGACAAACCAGCTCAACGCGGCAATCCGGCCTGCCAGGCATTGAACATCATTTGTACACTTCGGTTTAGCCAAGGAGGTGATGGCCTTGATCTTTTCCGGATTAGCTTCAATGCCCCTGTTAGACACCAAAAAGCCCAAGAGCTTGCCTGCTGGTACACCAAAGACACACTTGGCCAGATTAAGCATCATTTTATAAACCCGCAGGTTATCAAAGGTTTCCTTCAAGTCATCAATCAATGTCTCCTTCTTCCTTGATTTTACCACAATATCATCCACATAGGCGTGAACATTGCGGCCGATCTGTTTATGCAGACAATTCTGCACACACCGTTGATAAGTCGCCTGGGCACTCTTGAGCCCAAAGGGCATGGATACATAGCAGAAGGCTCCAAAGGGAGTTATGGAAGTTGTCTTCTCCTGGTCCTTAACTGCCATTTTGATCTGATGATAACCAGAATATGCATCCAAAAAGCTTAAACGCTCACAACCCGCCGTAGCATCAATAATTTGATCAATACGGGGAAGGGCAAAAGGATCCGCTGGACAAGCTTTGTTGAGATCTGTATAGTCCACACACATACGCCAAGTGCCATTCTTCTTAAGGACCAGCACCGGATTAGCCAACCACTCAGGATGGAATACTTCAACGATAAATCCAGCCGCCAAGAGCCTAGCTACTTCTTCTCCAATAGCTTTGCGTCTTTCCTCATTGAACCGGCGGAGAAACTGCTTGACCGGTTTATACTTAGGATCAACATTGAGGGTGTGCTCAGCGAGTTCTCTCGGTACACCTGGCATGTCAGAAGGCTTCCATGCAAAGATGTCCCGATTCTCACGGATGAACTCGATGAGCGCGCTTTCCAATTTCGGATCCAAGTTAGCGCTGATGCTAAACTGCTTGGACGAATCGCCAGGCATGAAGTCGACAAGCTTAGTCTCATCAGCCGATTTAAACTTCAGGGCTGGCTCATGCTTGGTAGTTGGTTTCTTCAACGAAGTCATATCCGCCGGATCAACATTGTCCTTATAGAACTTCAACTCTTCTGTTGCACAAACCGACTCAGCATAAGCCGCATCACCTTCTTCACACTCCAGAGCAATCTTGCGGCTCCCATGCACGGTTATAGTTCCCTTGTGACCCGGCATCTTGAGCTGCAGATAGACATAACAAGGCCGTGCCATAAACCTAGCATAAGCTGGCCGTCCGAATAGGGCATGATACGGGCTGCTGATTTTCACCACTTCAAAGGTCAAGGTTTCTGATCTTGAGTCATGCTCATCTCCAAAAGCCACCTCCAGAGCTATCTTACCAATAGGATATGCCGACTTACCAGGCACCACACCATGGAACACCGTATTGGACGGTTTAAGATTTTTATCTGTCAACCCCATGCGACGGAAAGTTTCATAATAAAGGATATTGATACTACTCCCTCCATCCATGAGTACCTTAGTGAACTTATAACCTCCCACCCGAGGGGCCACCACCAGAGCCAGATGACCCGGATTGTCAACCTGGGGTGGATGATCTTCTCTACTCCACACAATCGGCTGCTCAGACCAGCGCAAATAACGGGGCACCACCGGTTCAACTGCATTCACCACCCTTTTATGAAGCTTCTGATCGCGCTTGTCCAAGATAGTGGTGAAGACATGATACTGTCCGCTATTCAACTGCTTTGGGTTGCTCTGGTAACCCGACTGCTGCTGCTGCTGCTGATTGCCCTGATGATTATAGCCACCTTGATTACCCTGATTACTTTGATTGTTATGTCCACCCTGATTACGATGGAATCCTGAACCGGAATTTCCTCCGCCATAACCCGACCCATGAGAGCCAGAGCCCGAACCGCCTCCTGATCGATGATCATACCAGAAAGAATCAGAATTTTTGAACTCTTGCATGATGTAACAATCTTTCCATAGGTGTGTGGACAGTTCCTCCTTCGTCCCATGCTTTGGACAGGGCTGGTTCAACAGATAAGACAAACAGTCCGGATTAGGATTTGGCATTCCACTGCGCTGGGGCGGCTTACCCTTATGCCGCTGGCCCTTGTCACGTGTATTAGTGTTAGCCACAAAGTCTAAACTGTGGTCCGCTTTACGCTTACCGCTGTTTCCATGACCCGTCGGGTTGTGGTGCTGCCCCTTGGCGTTGCCGCTCTTCTTTCCCTTCCCTGTCTTATCATCATCAGACTCGGGATCCTTGGTACTATCAGAGTCGGCATACTTCACCAGTGTAGCCATGAGGGTTCCCATGTCATTACAATGACGTTTGAGCCGTCCCAACTTCAACTTCAGGGGTTCAAACCGGCAATTGCCTTCCAATGTTAAAACTGCGGTGTCAGCGTTGATGTTGTCCGATGAATGCAAAATCCCCGAAACCCGGTGCACCCAATGAGTTGTTGACTCTCCTTCCTCCTGGACACAGGCAGCTAAGTCCACAATTGACATCGGCTGCTTGCATGTATCCTTGAAATTCTGAATAAACCGGGCTCTCAACTCGGCCCATGACCTGATAGAATTAGCCGGTAAGCTTTTTAGCCAAGTGTGGGCCGTCCCTTCTAGCATCATGGTGAAATACTTCGCACATGCCGCATCATCCATGTCCAGCATCTGCATGGCCATCTCATAGCTTTCGACCCATGTTTCAGGGGATAAATCGGCGGTGTAATTCGGCACCTTGCGCGGCCCTTGAAATCCTTGGGCAGGCGCACATTACGCAATGCTGGGACAAGACATGGCACTCCCAAGGAACTAGAGGTAACTCCTTGTTCCACCGATGTGGTTGGACGAATCGGAGTAAGCTGACGGGCTTTGTGCTGCGCCGCTAACTCGGCCTCTCTGCGTGCCCGAGCCCGGTCCACCAACTCCTGAGCATCACCAGCACCACCCGCCGGGTTATTGCCACGGGGCGGATCACGGTTCCGTGCATTGCTTGACACTACCGGTTCATCCATACGCCTGCTGTAACTCCGGCTTGGACGGGGAGTGGAATGAATCCGATCGCGACTATGTGAATAAGCCTCCTGTTGAACCAAGTCTGTCTGAAGAAGCTCCTTAACCCGACGCGTCTCGACCGCCGCTGGAGAATCGCCTTCGATCGGGATGGCCGCCAGTCGTGAAGCGGCCGCGACAATGTTGTCCATCGGGTTAGAATAGTGACCCGGTGGCGTGGGGACACGCGGTGCCACAATGTTGTTCTGACGAGGCGGATCCATCAAGCGTGACTGAACTGGTGCCCCTGCCCCCGGTGCCTCCGCCCGGTTTACCACCGGCGAATTACTGGTTCCTGCTCCTGGGGTGTTAAAGAGATTCCTAGCGTCATAAACCGGTGGCAAGCGAGATCGGTGCCTCCTCTTCAGGACTTTGTTCGACGCACTCTAATCCAGCATAATCCGGTAAGCTTGTGCATCCAAAGCGGCCCGCTCCGCGTCTATCCTGGTATCCTCAGCTGCTAAGTCGGTTTTGGCCTGAGTGATCTGATCTTTCACTTTCGCAATTTTCGCATTGTGTGCATCCTGATCCGCCGGGTTAACCTCCGCCATCAGCGTTGCCAACGCGTCAAAGAAATCAGATAGAACCTGAGCTGCCAGTCGCACGGGGCCTCCTGCCTCGGCTGCTGCCGCCGCTGTCGATCCGGAAATCATCGCCGCTGCGGTCGAGGAGTGGAGCGCTGGTTGCGTGCCGGCCATGAAGATCGCAACCCGGTTTGGCAGATCAAAGGGGTCCGGAATATTGTCGCCATCGGAACAACCCCCAATCCGGCCATCTTGTAACTGATATAACGACTCGGTCTCTCCGGTTGATGACTCGTTGCCGGAATAAACGACGGTCTCACCACCAGATTCCGATCTATCCTCAGATTCCCCTCCGTGGATAACTCCCACGAATGCACGCTTCATGGCAGGCTTGACCCGGGCAGATCTCGCACGCTGAGCCGTTTCGACGAGGTCGGTGCAGATATCCGGCTCAGGGCCCAGTTCGCCGATCTTGCCAATGAAAACGTGTATGCCACCAAAGGGGACCCGGTACCCGTACTCAATTGAGCCGGCCTCGGGGCCCTAGCCTGCATCATCGATGTAGAGCTTGCCGCGACGACTCTTGGTCATCCGGCCCACAGCGTAACCCTTGAGTCCTTCGAAGTTGTCGTCCAAGAACTTGAAACCATCGTGCGATAGCCCCACGGTGGGCGCCAACTGTCATGGTTTTGTCACGGCAGATGTCCCAGAGAATGGACTTAGTCATGGAGCCATCTCTACGGGTTAGCTTAAAGGGGTTAAAGCGGACAAGGGACGCAAAAGAGTTTTATACTAGTTCAGCCCCTTACGATGAAGGTAAAAGCCTACGTCTAGTTGTGATGGAATTGATGGGGGTTCGATGACAAGGGAGCGAATACGCTTTGCCTGAGTCTCGAGTTGTTGTCTGTTTTTTCCTGAACCGCCACCGGGTCGTCCCCTTATATACATGGGTTGACGCCCGTCGGTTTACGAACTCCGAGGCCGGCTCATAATCATGTCCGGCTCGGTCTCTGCTACTTCTATCTTACAACACAGGTTTACATATCAATGCCGGTTTGCGTCTACAGGCCTTAAACCGGCTTTGGGCCCTGGGCCTTCATGAAGCGTCACCGTCTGTCTTCATGGGCTTCAGATACAGATGAACTACTTATGAAGTTAACCCGGCCTCTCCTGGCCGGTTTACGCCCAGTGGTAATATCCCCAACAGGTTGGCTAGAAAATAGGTGAGGGTGATCCTTCCGGAGGTCTTCCTCTCGTTCCCAGGTGGCTTCATCCTCGGTATGGTGGCTCCACTGAACTTTGCAGAACTTGATAACCTTACTGCGCGTGACTCGGCTGGCAAACTCAAGAATCTTGACTGGTTTCTCCTCGTAGGTCAAATCGGTATTCTGAATCGCTTCCAGTGGCACTGTAACTCTCAGAGGTATATCAGCCATCTCTGCATGGCACTTCTTCAACTGGGAAACGTGGAACACATCGTGAACTCCTGACAATCCTTCGGGCAATTCCAATTTGTAAGCAACTTCTCCCATGCGTTCCAAAACACGGTAAGGTCCTAAAAATCTCGGGGCTAACTTTCCCATAACTCCAAAGCGCTTCACTCCTCGGACTGGTGATACACGAATATACACTCTGTCTCCGACTTCATAAACTGTCTCCTTGCGTTTAGAATCCGCATAGCTCTTCTGCTTGGACTAGGCTACCTTGAGTCTATCGCGAATTAGCTTAACCTTCTCTTCAGACTCTTTAATCAAATCTGGTCCAAACAACTGACGGTCTCCAACTTCATCCCACAACAATGGTGTCCTTTACCTCCTTCCGTACAATGCTTCGAAAGGGGCCATCTTCAAACTGGCTTGATAGCTGTTGTTGTAAGAGAACTCTGCATATGGCAAATTGTCGTCCTAACTAGATCCATAGTCTAGCGCACAAGCTCTCAACATGTCCTCCAGAATCTGATTGACTCTCTCAGTTTGTCCATCTGTCTACGGGTGAAAGGCTGTACTGAACTCTAGCCTGGTTCCCAAAGTCTCATGCAACTGATTCCAAAACTTTGAGGTAAACTGGGTTCCTCTATCTGTTACAATGGTCCTCGGAACTCCATGTAGACATACGATCCTGGTCATATATATCTTTGCCAACTTAGCACTTGTGTAAGTGGTCTTAACTGGGATGAAATGAGCTACCTTCGTCAAGCGATCGACTACAACCCATATCGAGTCATAGCCTGAACGAGTCCTAGGCAATCCCGTGATAAAGTCCATGCCTAGTTTATCCCACTTCCATTCGAGTATCGGCAATGGTTGTAACAACCCCGCTGGCTTCTGATGTTCTGCCTTCACTCTGTGACATACATCACAAACTGCTACATACTCTCCAATATCCTTCTTCATTCCGGTCCACCAGAAACTATCCTTCAAATCCAGATACATCTTGGTATTTCCTGGGTGAATCAAATACGGCGAATCATGGGCCTCTTGCAGAATTAACTTCCTGATCTCCGGATCATTAGGCACGTATACGCGGTCCTCAAACCATAAGGTATCGTGTTCATCCTCACGAAATCCCTTAGCTTTTCCTTTGCTCATCCTCTCTTTTATCTCGGCAATCTCCTTGTCCGTCTTTTGAGCTTCTCGGATCTTATCCATCAAAGTTGACTGAATCTCCAGTGCGGCTACAAAACCTCTCGGAACTATTTCCAAACATAGCTCACGAAGATCCTCTGCTAACTCCTTGGGTAATCCTCCGGTCATGAGTGTATTGACATGACTCTTGCGGCTCAACGCATCGGCTACTACATTAGCCTTTCCGGGATGATAATGCAACTTCATATCATAATCCTTATTAAGCTCCAACCATCTCCTTTGCCCGAGATTCAACTCTTTCTACGTGAAGATATAATTCAAACTCTTGTGATCCGTGTACACCTCACAATGGTTTCCGATGAGAAAATGTCTCCATGTCTTCAACGCATGCACTACGGCTGCTAACTCCAAATCATGGGTAGCATAATTCAACTCATGGGGTTTAAGCTGTCGTGAGGCATATGAAACAACTCTTCCCTCTTGCATAAGCACTGCTCCAAGTCCTTGACGAGAAGCGTCGCAATACACCTGGTAATCCTTGCGTTGATCTGGGAGAATCAACACTGGAGCTGTAACCAAGCATTTCTTCAACTCCTGAAAACTGGCCTCACATTCCTCAGTCCATTTGAACTTGGTGTCCTTCTTCAACAACTCCGTCATGGGCTTTGCAATCTTCGATAAATTCTCAATGAACCTCCGGTAGTATCCTGCGAGTCCAAGAAAACTCCGGATCTCCCCAACTGACGTGGGCGCTTCCCAATTTGTCACAGTGACAACCTTGGTAGGGTCTACTGCTATTCCTTCTCCGGATATCACATGTCCGAGGAATCTAACTTCCTTCAACCAAAATTCACACTTGCTGAACTTGGCATATAACTGGTGTTCTCTGAGCTTCCCAAGTACCAGACGCAAATGCTCCTTATGCTCCTCCTCATTCTTCGAGTAGACTAGAATATCATCAATGAACACCACGACGAACTTATCCAAAAACTCCATAAACAGCTTGTTCATCATGTTCATAAAATAGGCAGGTGCGTTAGTCAGACCAAATGACATAACGGTATACTCATATAGCCTGTACCTTGTGGTAAAAGCTTTCTTAGGTATATCTTGCTCTCGAATCTTCAGCTGGTGGTACCCTGATCGCAGATCGATCTTGGAAAACACCTTAGCTCCTTGCAGCTGGTCAAACAAATCATTAATCATCGGCAGTGGGTACTTGTTCTTGATCGTCACCTCATTCAATCCTCGATAATCAACAACCATCCTCAACGATCCATCCTTCTTCTCCACTAGAAGCACTGGGGATCCCCAAGGTGACGAGCTTGGGCGAATATAGCCTTTATCCAGTAATTCCTTAATCTGCTTCTTAATTTCCTCTAAATCCTTAGTGGGCATCCTGTACGGTCTCTTAGATATTGGCCCTGTGCCTGGCAAAAGCTCGATCAAAAACTCAGTGTCTCTATCCGGTGGCATGCCTGGCGACTCTTCTCGAAATACATCCGAGAAATCCTTCACCACTGGTACTTCCTCCTGTACAACTCCTGATAAGGAATTCACTTGAGTCCTATTTGGCACATGCCGGGATACATACTTGATCCTTCTTCCTTCTGGGGTGGTAAGCAAAACCGACTTACTGGCGCATTCAATGTTCCCTCCATACTTCGATAACCAATCCATGCCTAATATCACATCCAGTCCTTGTGACTCCAAAACTATTAGGTCTGGGGGAAATAGGTAGTTACCAATCCTTAATGGTAACCGCTCACACCATAGGCTAGCCATGTACTCTGCTCCTGGTGAGGTTACTAACATGGGTGACCTAAGGGCTTGGGTTGGCAGTTTAAACTTATCAACAAATCCCCTTGATATGTATGAATGCGATGCACCAGTATAAAAAAGAACGATTGCAGTAAATGATTTAACCATAAACTTACCTATTACTACATCGGGTTGCGCTTCAACCTCCTCCACGCTAACGTGGTTCACTTTTCCCCCGTTGAAAGGGTTGGGCTTCTTCCCAGAGCTTCCATTGCCATTCCCACTCTTTGCTTCGGAACACGCCGTGGCATAATGTCCATTCTTCCCGCACTTGAAACAAGTAATGTGACTTAGATCCTTCTTGGCGGGCGTTGTTGCGTTGGAATGGTTCTGTCCGGTGCTTCCTCCATTACCATTTCCGTTCTTGGGGCCACTATGGTTGTGCGACATCCCTCCATTGTGATTGTGACCTCCATGGTTATGCTGAAGGGTTCCTCCCGAGTTCGGGGTAAAACGGGGTCTCTGCTGAGCTCCAGAATTGTACTTCCCTTGTCCATACTTCCT
The DNA here is from genome assembly GCF_018294505.1 of Triticum aestivum. Lineage (NCBI taxonomy): Eukaryota > Viridiplantae > Streptophyta > Magnoliopsida > Poales > Poaceae > Triticum > Triticum aestivum. Next base: position 118,313,871 of record NC_057796.1, on the reverse strand, counting down.
CTTGCGGTTGTCAATCTGCTGCTGCTTCCCTTCAATCATGAGAGTTCTATCTACGAACTCCTGGTAGTTATTAAAATTTGCCACCATCAACTGCATGCTCAGCTCATCGTTCAGTCCTTCCAGAAATTTCTCCTGTTTTGCTGCATCCGTAGCGACGTCATCTGGGCCATAACATGCTAGCTTACTAAAATCATCCACATACTTGCCAACAGTGCGTCCTCCTTGGCGTAAGTTGCGAAACTTGTGCTTCTTCATGGCCATAGCTCCTGTTGATACATGGGCAGTACGAAAAGCCAGTTGAAACTAGTCCCATGTAACAGTGTCGAAGGGGTAAGTGGCTGTGAAATTCTCCCACCATGATGCTCCGGGTCCATCAAGCTGATGTGCGGCAAAATGCACTCTCTCCGCATCTGTGCATCCTGCAGTGGTCAACTCCCTTCCAATCTTGCGGAGCCAATCATCTACAACTATCGTCTCGGTGCTACTGGAGAACACCGGTGGATTCAGCCTTAGAAAACGGGCTAAGTGATCAATAGGTGGTGGTGGTGGTGGTTTGTTGTTGTTGTTGTTCCCCTAATTCTGATTCTGGACTAGTATCTGCATCAATGCAATCTGCTGCTGGATCAACTGAGTGAGCTCCGGCGGGAAAGCAAATCCATTGTCGCGTCTCGGAGGCATCTGCTGGGTTTAGAAAAGGTGAGAAGACAGAATAGAATGAGGTCTAGGGGGAAAACACTACCCATATGCACATGAGACAAACACAATCATATAACTTCAATCAATTCAAACAAGGGCATACAATCGGTCTAACTATCGTTACAAAAGTGCTCGGACTATACTATATACATGGGGGAATACTACTACTGATATGGTGGTCGACTAGAAAATTTGATCGGTGGAAGACTCCATAATATCTGCTCCAGCTTCATCAACAAAGTCATCATCGCTATCGTCAGGGTCCGAGTCGGTGTCGTCGGTGATGATGTAGTTCTCCGGGCAAGTGGAATCGTCGTCTTCTCCTCCTGGCGCGGGGTCTCCCATGAATACCCCAGCTTCCTTGTCAGGTCATCATTCTTCTCCACTAGTACGACGATTTCCTCCTCATAACCATCGCGAGTAGCCTTGAGTTCTTCCTCTAGCTCTGTGATCCTGGTCATTGCCTTCTTCAGATCTATCATGCCTGCGCACATTTGGTTCCCCTGGCGACGAATGTGCTGGTTTAACTCCTAGATGAAAGCTGCAATTGATCTATCCTTCCTGGTGCTGATCATCTCCCATTGCTCATCTCGGCGCCCACAAATCTGGTAAATAGTATCCTTGAGATCCTTGTGGTAAACTTCTCCAATGCGTCCCATGGTGATGTGGGCTGCCATGCTCTTGCCTAGACTCTAGGTGGGTGCGTCAAAGGAAAACTCTATGGGCTCAGTGACTGGCATGAACGTCCTTCCTGGAACTTGAACTTGAATCATCCAGCGCTCCTCTTCTGGTAAAGTGGCGTTGTAAGTCCTGGTGAAGCTTGGTATTCCAATGTTCAGGTACCTAGTGACTTCCTTCAAGTGTCGTCCAAAAGGTGTATCTTCATCCGGTTGAGTGAACTTGTTCCTCGAGTCCGCCATCCTAAGGAGTAGAAAATGGAGAGGAGTCAAAAATGAGAAGAGAGTAGTGATCTAGGGTTCTAGCTTAGTGCTCGTGTCCTACATTCAGCGTGTGCTCTGATACCATCTTTTAGCGACCCGACCTCAAACGGTCAAGTCTCTGTGCTTCAGCGTCATCCCTGGATCGGTAATGCTGACACACACAGTACTCGAAGGATTTATAACAGAGTAGCAATCACACACTTATTACATCGAATGTCTCAAAAGAGAACTTATTACAATAAATATGGCTTAAGGCCATCTAAAATCGATAACAGCGGAAGGCTTGGAAGATAAAGTGAGTCCATCAACTCCAATGGCATCACTGAGTGAAAGACCACGACCTAAGGCACCTTACTCGTCGTCTGAAAAATCTGCAACATGAACGTTGCAGCCCGAAATGGGTCAGCACATGTAATATGCTGGCAATGTAACACAAGAGAGTAATGAACAGAATAAATGCTATCAGTACATGCATATTTGGCTGGTGGAGGCTGTATGGTTAATATGTTTTGCGAAAAGCCAAATTTTCCCTACAACAAAGGAATGAATTTTATTTAGCTATCATGGTGGTTGTTAAACATTGAGAAGGTTCCTCCAACTCAATCCCAATTAAGCATCATCATTAAACCCAATCAAATTATATTAAGAGTGATGAGATTGACATGATAATCCAAGAACTAGATACTCAAGATGTCCATAACCGGGGACATGGCTAACCATGATTAGTTTATACACTCTATAGAGGTTTGCGTACTTTTCCCCACAAGTCTCGAATACATCCATGGTCGGAGATTCGAGACACAGTCTTTCATAAGCATTAACTCTCTACTCTGGGTAGACAGTACCACCTACAACCCACTACATCTGCTAGTCTACCTCTTCAAGAGCTTCACGCAACTTACTCAACTATGCTAGAGCCCATGATAGCTTGTGGCTGCACACGGAAGTTTCGAGCATGAATAATCTTATGATCCCCTTGAGCCTGGGTGGCGGGCCGTAGGATGATCACACGGGTCCTCCGGGATATCCTAGGATAACACTGGATTCTCCAGGTGCCCACAAGCAATCCACCCAGATGTGTATTTAAGTTGCCACCTTAAGTTGAACCATTAGTTAACAAACTCACATCTGTCATGAAATACACTCAAACCCAATCCACGTCTACGAGCATAGCATAGCAATATAAGCAACGTAGAAGTAACTCCCAAGGTTTGAAAATAAACAGGTGAATAGGTACTACCTCATCTACTTCCCAAAACCCACAAGTTAATCAGATCCTAACCATGCAATTGTTTGAGGATTGATCTACTGCAATAAAACTGGGTAGTAAAGAGGGTATGATCAAAGTGTTACTTGCCTTGCTGATGATCCGTGAAACCTAGAGACTCGTAGTAGCACGCTTCGCACTCCGGGTACTCTATCGCAAACAAACAAGCATACAATAAACACTCAACTAGAAGCACGGGTAAAACTCAAATAAGAAATCTAACCAGAAAGTCCAACTTAAGAACTCCGGTTTGCAAAAGGAATCAAATCAAACGAAGCAACAAAACTCAAACTGCGAAAGAAACAAGATCCCTTTACTAATCTAGACTTAGGTCAAATTTTACAGTTGAAAAATCTTGTTCAAGTTGGTTAAACTGAAAGAGGGCTTCGAGACGAAGATCTAGGCGCTTGAATCGCCTGATTCCGATAAACGAGCGAAAAGTTATACTAGAACGAAGATCGGGTCAGAAATCACGATCGAAAATAATCGCGGAAAAACCCTGGAAAAAGAAAAACTGACGAACATGCTAACGAACGAGCGTTCCCTGTCTGCGGTTAACGGATGAAAACCGTTCGTTAAAATGAACATACGGACGGGCGTTCGCTAAATAACTAAACCGGAAAAACTGATCTAAATAAAAAAACTAGGGTTAAAAAAACCGATCGGTTTTCCGACAAAAACCGGCGGCGGCTACCTCGTCGGCGGCGGGGTTGGCGGCGGCGGCAGCGAGCGGC
>NC_057796.1:118295843-118309682 GCF_018294505.1 Triticum aestivum | reverse complement strand
GGCGGCGGTGGTGGCTAGCGGCGGTGAGGTGAGGCGAGGCGGCGGCGGCGGCTGGCGGCGGCGGATCGGGGCGGGGCGGGGCTGGCGCTAGGGTTTCAGGCAAGGCTCTGGCGGCTCAGGCCCCCGCGGCTTTAAAGGGCCGGCCGGGCTAGTGTCCCAGGCGGACACGACCCGGTTAGGTCGGTTGACTTTTTCTTTAAAAAAATAATTCCGCGTAGAAAAACGAAGAAAAGAAATACTAAACGGACTCAAAAAATCCTGAAATAAATTTTCCCCGTCCTCTAAAAATCTACCGGACAAGGTAAACATTTATTTGGGCCTCTAATGCAATTTTGAAAAATGCATATTTTCCTAATTCAAATAAAATAGCGATAAAAACTCCGAATAAAATATTATTTGATTTTAATATTAAATCTCCAATATTTCTTTATTTTGGGGAAGTCATTTTATCCCCTCTCTTTTATTTTCATAAAAGAAATATTCAAAGATAAAAATAATTAAAATCAAACGATCCTCTTTTCAAAATTTGAGAAAACTCAAATGTGAAAATAACGTAATTCCCAACTCTCTCCGTGGGTCCTTGAGTTGCGTAGAATTTCCAGGATCAAGCCAAAATGCAATAAAATATGATATGCAATGATGATCTAATGTATAACATTCCAAATTGAAAATTTGGGATGTTACATGTCTCCCATGGTCGCCCTCTCCGGACCTATTCCAACACCCGTTGCAGGGTATTCGGGATGGATACTAGTGTGCTAGCGCCAACACCTTCTCCCTGGTATAGTATTGGTAGTCTTGGAGCAAACTCGCTCTTCCTTGGACCAAACTATCCAAAGATGGTTAAAGGCGATCCAGCTGCTGTTGACACAGCGTTACTACCATTTATGAGAAGCAACTGTATCTATACCTCGGACATTGCATTGGTTCCCTACCCTGCTCCTGATATATGCCGCTTCAGCCTGGATGATCAGTCCTGCGTTGCTCTCGATATTGACAATAGCTGGCCCTTCCCAAAGTACCTATGGTACAAAGCAAGCGTTTCCAACGCCAAGGATTGGTTGAGTTGAAGTTCATTTCATTGCTTGTTATTTGTTGTGTGATGAAAACTTCAGTATTTACTTGAATGTTTTGTTGGAAATAATCTATAATCCAACATGTATCATCGTTGTCGTTGTGTGTTGATGACTTGTTGTATGTAATGAATGGTACATTTGCAAATGCGTGTCACAGACTCAATTTATGAATGGTTTTTGAGTCACTTCTTGGAGTGTGAGTACCGTAGTAGTATAGCCAGCATCCGGTTAGTATATGAAGTTGCCACATCACATAGAGCCAACCTAAAATTGGAGTACCAGATCTGAGATGCCACGTGTACCAGATGAATGACTCCAAGTTTGACCATCGTGATGCTAGGTGCGAGCCGAGGAACACTGTTGGAGAGACCCCCCTCATAATTTTCCTACATTGGTCGTTTGATTCATAGGATAGAATGCTATAGGATTTTTTCCTATGTAATCATGTTTTAATTGGCAATCTAGCATCCACTCCAACTTTTGTTTCACTTCCTTTGATCCTACGAAGAGAGTACTTGCTCTAAATGATGTGCCGCTGCAAGAGCCGCCTATATTAATTAACCATGCTCTAAAAAGGTGGACCAGCTTTGGCTGTAGTAGTACTATACTAGGTTAGTAGGTGACCTTGCGCTTGGCTCTTCTCCTCTTCCGGAAGTCGAACAATAATGATGGTACTATACTACTTCTGGCAATCTGACACCAAATGAACTGCTGCACGTCCACCGCTTGTAAGCAAAAGTTTCTCCTTGTGCTGCGAGCCACCACGCACGCGTTGGCGAGGGAGAAGGCGTAGTGAGCAAGCTTCTCGTCGTTCTGCGAGTTGACTGGACACATCAAAGTTACATATTTATTAGTACTCTCTTCAAAAAGGGCCGTCCATGTCCATGGCTACCATCCTGTGCTCTTTCATTGAGTACGTGCACTATTCATGTGCCATCGAGGAGAAAAAATATTGCGTAGTACTAGGTGCCATCGAAGTGCATGACTCACTTACGCACTGCATATCTCCATTTTCTTGCATGACACGCCACCTTGATGCTAGATGTCCCGCGTGTCATGGAGGCATATAGTATGATTTTGTAAAATGGAGGCATATAGATGTCCCGCGTGTCGGCAACAGGATGAACAAAGCTCATGTCTTAAACGAAAGAGTGGAAGAACATAGATTCCCGACGACCGAGAAGGAGCTACAAACCTCAGGGTGGAGCGCCTGCACTCATAATATTTTATATTATTAAGCGACATAAAATCAACCAAATCTCTCCACGTTCCTATACCATTCTATAGTATGAGAATAACTTTGAACGGAAGCCATTGATTCACTCTATCGAATGGTCATAGTTGGAAAATCCAAACAAAACCAAGCATTGGATCAACTCTTTTTTCGAGATCAACTCTTTTAGCACTTATATTGTTGTCGCCTGCCCACCTATACATCTGCTCACGTGTGATGACCACATGATCTATCCACTCAGATTGTATGTTAAAAAAATAAAGGTCGATAACTAATGCGGCACCTCGGGCCAACGCGGCCAGATCGCATTTTGCACGAGAAATTACACACCATGTTTCGTTGACATGTTGTCCCGTTCCAACATGTCAGTGAGACAACGACGAGTCCTTTTGTACAATTTCCGAAAAGACGTGTAGGCCGGGGCGCCTCTTCGTGTACCGTGGCAAACTGGCAACCGTCCACCGACTCTTCGCCTTTCCCTCTCGATTTGGAACTACTGTCGCACGCTCTTCCTCCCTCCTCCATTTGCCTTCACCCTTCCTTCCGCCATTGTTTGATCGTCTTCTCCATGGAGGAAACAAGCCGGAAACGACCCCATTATTCTTGCCCCGATCTGAAAGATGACGTGGCGGGGGAACTCATTGATCGGTGCGACATCATCACCTCGCTAGCATGGCAGGTTCGTTCAAGACCATTCTCGACTCAACTAATAACATCATTACAAGGAACCCAAGGGTCCAGGAGCGGTTTGAGCTCCCTTATCTTCTTTGCTATAAGCATGTTCGCATGGGCGCGGACGACGGAGGCCTCGCCTTGTGCAAGTTGATGCCGCTTGATAACGATACGTGTGATGGCAAGATGCCATCGCTTCAGGGTAAGGCCTGGGCTGGCGCAAATGGAGATTGGGTTGTTTATATTGGGTACAATTGCGAGTGGGAACTTGTGAATGTGTACACTCGTCAGCGGATTCCACTTCCAAAAATCTCTGAGTGCCCTGAGGTTGAGCACACAGATGATCTACGTACGTTCAAATACGATCATGGTGACTGTCGTCTACGGAAGATAGCAATTTCTCGAGTTCCCAACCGCTCTTGGAATTACAAGAACTATCAAGTTGTTGCTATCTTTGACAAGCTTGTTGCCGTCCTTCGTGGTTCAACTGGATGGATATTGCTCAAAAATCAGTTTCTATACACGGATGTGTACTGTGATGCAATTGAATACGAGGGTCTTGTGTTTGCTGCCACCACTCGTGGCACTGTTTTTGCATGGGATCCTCGTAGTTTCGGTACGTTTGTCTTCCACCGTAATTATAATTGTTTCATCCACATGAATGCGAGTTAGCAAGTTTCCCTTCTCTACTAATTAACCTTCTTCTTGTGTTTCCAAGGTCCTGTGAACATTCCACCACCTATACTTGAAAAAATTTATAACCAAGGGGGAGATGATGATGGTGATGATCACGAGCATGAGGACGAGCAGGGGCCATATGCTCACTGGTGGCTGGCAACTAATTCCAATGGACCACCATTTCTTGTCTGTATACAACCCACTGCTAATGTTACTACTGAGGGAGCAGGTGTTGTCTCCCATGGTCGCACTCTCCGGACCTATTCCAACACCCGTTGCATGGTATTCGGGATGGATACTAGTGTGCTAGCGCCAACACCTTCTCCCTGGTACAGTATTGATAGTCTTGGAGCAAACTTGCTCTTCCTTGGACAAAACCATCCAATGATGGTGAAAGGCGATCCAACTGCTGTTGACACAACGTTACTACCATTTATGAGAAGCAACTATATCTATACGTCGGACATTGCGGTGGTTCCCTACCCTGGTCGTGATATAGTAGGCCGCTTCAGCCTGGATGATCAGTCCTGTGTTGGTCTCGAGATTGACAGTAGCTGGCTCTTCCCAGAGAATCGCTTGTGGTTCAAAGCAAGCGTTTCCAACGCCGAGGATTGGTTGAGTTGAAGTTCATTTCATTGCTTGTTATTTGTTGTGTGATGAAAACTTTAGTATTTATAATGTATCATCGTTGTTGTTGTGGGCTGATGACCTGTTGTATGTAATAAAATGATATGCCTGTGATAAACTTACTAAATTTATGAATGGCTTTCGAGTCGCTTCTCTGAGTGGGTACTGCGACGAGGCAAAAATATATTTTCTGAATACATAATTGTACGTGCATTGCAACAGGTTATCGGATGAGGCCAATGAACAATAGTACACTATATTTGTACTAGCTTCACATGCTGCACTATCTCTATGTCTACGTACGTAATACAACAAGTTTTAAACTTGAGACCAGCCACCCATCCTCACAAAGAACAATTTTTAACCTAGCACAGACTCCAGGAAATTTGGCCACAGTGTGAGGTGGGCGATATGTTAATGTGTTCGCTGTACGTAACCAGCACCTCGAATCCTCGATACTACTACTATAAGTAGTAGGAGTAGTAGGGTGGCTTGGGCCAGAACAAGCATTCACGTCCAGGAGTACAGCACACGCCACCAGCACGACTTCCATCTGACACCATATTTCTTGGAGTCCGTGCTACAGCAATCTCTTCAACCTCGTCGTTTCTCTAACTCAGCCATCACGCGGCAGGCGAGGTGGGGGTTTGCCGATAGTCGGTTTCCTCAACTGCGGTCCCACTTGTAAGGCCAACTCCAACGCACGACACCAAACGTACCTCCGTTTTGCCCGGATTCTGTCCGTTTGGGTAGGGCAATGGGGTCGTGTCCGGGCCATTTCTCGGATGCGGTGGCCATGCGCCGAACGCGCGGATGCATCCCTGCCGTGTACATTTTTCTTTGCAAACACATATCTTTTTTTCATCATTGATTTTTTGGTACATGGGAATACATCACCAAAATTTTGACTAGAAAAGCAAGACCAATGAAAACAAGAACCACAAGAATACATTTTAGAAGATATCCAACTTCCATAACTGCTCCTATAAGTTGGATTAGTGCCTTCTCGATGCATTCATTGTTGATCTGCGGAGGCTCTATCTTGCGTGCTTCTTTCTTCTTCGAGTGTAAAGAAGTAGACGTGTCTAGCCTCTATTCTATCAACAACTGCACTAGACTCATCTCTAGCCTCTATGCTAGCTAAAAGTACTAGAACATCTACTAAATTGCGCTCTATCAATATATCGTTGTACTCTTCTTTCCAATACCAAAACTTGCATCCATTCTACACAATAAAATTTTAAGTTAGCACAACTAGTCTAATCCGAGAGCACAACCCAAGATTTGGTCGAGTTCTTCCTCCTTTTGCCGACACGTGGGACATCCAGGTCATGTCATGCAAGAAAATAGAGTGGTAGTTGAAGCCACGTGATGTGCATCTTGGGTTAAACTGTAAATAGAATCTTAGGGGGTGTTTGTTTCCAGGGACTTTTTGATGTAGGGACTAGAAAAAGTCCCTCTTAGAGACTTTTTAACCAAACAGGAGGGCCTGCTAGGGACTAAAAGTTGCTTTTTGGGACTAAATGAAGAAGACTCTCAAGGAGAGTCTTTTTTGAGACTTTTTGGGACTTTTCCAACAATGCCCCTCCCTGCACCCATTGCCATGCCACCCCATGGTGTTGTTTGATTGTTATTTTTCTGTATACTAGGGGTAACATGGTTATTTAATAACCTCTAGGGAGGGACTAGGGACTTTTTAGTCCCTGGAAACAAACAGGGAGGGACTTTTTAGTTGGGACTAGAAAAAGTCATCGGACTTATGAACCAAACAGGGCCTTACTACTCTTGAGTAACTCCAAAAGCAGCCACCGAAGATCTTTATTGGATTTTTTTTCATCACCAGCACGTCGAGGTGAAAGATGTGCAGGTTCAGTGGGTCCTCTTGCGTTTTCACTGACATGTGGGACCGCATATGAGCAAACAGATGATCGGCTCCGCGCGTCTGCTGGCTGGCTGAGAAGAGAGATAGAGGAGGGCTGAGCACGGACTCCAGGAAATTTGTTCTGCGTAACCAGCACCTCGATATAGTGGGGTGGCATGGGCCATAACTAGCTTTCATGTCTAGCAGTACGGCACACGCCACCCACACGAGTCCCATCCGACACCAATTTTCTTGGAGTCCGTGCTACAGCCATCTCTTCTCCCTCCTGTTTTCTCAGCCATCGCGCGGTGGGCGGGGTGGGGGTTTGCCGATAGCCAGTTTGCTCAACTGCGGTCCCACTTGTAAGTGAAAATGCAAAACAGCACGCATTCCCCCTTGAGCGGCGTGCCGGACCAACCGTGTGGGGCTGCGACGCGTACACGGCAGGCTTTTCCTTTTGAACTTGTAACTTGTAAAATTTGGTTCTGCTCCATGGCGCGACCGATAGATAGAAATAACTATTTTCCCTAGAGTAATGAGAAGTTTGGTTCTTGCGCGGTTCATGCATGGAGTACGTACGAAAATTATGAAGTTGATGCGAAAGGTAAGATAATTACTAGTAGTACCATATACTACTACATGGATTTGACAGAAAGATAAAGATACATACGGATCCATCAACGACATCCTCACACCCTAGTGCGCCGGGTCACCAACCGACGTGTGAGGAGCAGCGGCGTTGGCGGCAAGCTCAATGTCACTACAAAAAAAAGACACATCCGTGACATTTTGGGTCGAACGAATTTTTTTCTGTCATACATATGACACTTCTATGACGATAATTGTGACAAAACCCGATATCATCATAGATGTGGTGGGCTCCTACTTCTATGACAAAAAATCATGACAGAAAATGGGCTTTTCGTCCTGGGCGGGCCGGAGACGCAGCTGCATGACATTCTTTGGGCCGTCCATGACGGAAAAAACCGTGGTAGAAGCGAGGGCAAGGAAAATTTCGGGGAGTTCCCGGTTACGGTGGGAGGTCGGGGGCCGAGCGATGCGCGTTTCTCTCGTACACGTACGCGCATGTGTGCGAGGCGTTGGCTCTAACTGAACCCGAGCGAGGCGTTGGGCTCTAACTGAACCCGAGCGATTGCACTGCAGGCTACGCGTTACTGAACCCGAGCGATCGATCAATGGCTGTTAACTGAACCCGATCGAGCGATTCCTTCGCTACTGCTACCAACTGAAGCCGATCGATGCTGCCTCTGGATGAACAGTGAGCGTTGCTGGGGGGGTTTGGATGAACAGTTCCTGGTGGGGGTGGATGACCAGGACCCCGTGGTGTTGCCTCTGGATGAACAGGACCCCGATCGATCGAGCCGGTTGGGGCTGGATGAACAGGACCCCGTGGAGGGCAGGATGAACAGGACCACCCCGTGGAGGGCAGGATGAACAGTAGATGGTGGAGGTCTGGATGAACTGTAGCCCGTGGAGGGGTGGTTGAACAGGAGCCCGTGGAGAGGGCTGTTTGAACAGTAGCCGGTGGAGTAGCGCGTGGTGGAGGCTGGATGAATAGGAGCCCGTGGATGAACAGTCGCAGGTGGAGGCTGGAGGAGGTCGACGGTGGATGAACAGTAGCCCGTGGAGGCTGGAGGGGGTCGACGGTGGAGATGAAGAGTGTCCTGTGGAGTCCCGTTTTGCGGTACACCACACCCCTCCCGATGAACAGGACCCCCGTTTCGACCGTAGGAGGTCCGTTTCGTCCGTTTTGCGGTACGCCACACCCCTCCCGATCAACAGGACCCCCGTTTCGACCGTAGGAGGTCTGTTTCCTCCATTTTGTGGTACGCCAGACCCCTCCCGATGAACAGGATCCCGTTTCAAACATGGCCGGTCGAACACAAGGCTGTTTCCTCCATTCTGCGGTACGCCAGGCCTCGTTTCCATCGGCTGTTCCGTCCAAGCCCTCCCGATGAACACGACGACGCATTCCGTTCCGACCCAGCCGGTTGGCTCCCCATGAACACGACGACGACGCTATTCCTCCGTTCCGACCCAGCCATGTACACGAGCCCTGGCCGTACGTATGCGCGAGTAGGCATTCGAGACCCTGCCCGTATGTACGTACGTGGCCGTATTTTTTTTCTTGCACACTAGCCGCTGTACGTACGTGCACATGCTACGTGCGCGCCTCTACTACGACACGTGCGCGCCTCTACATCGACCAATATGTACGTACACGTTCGCGACCAGAATGACAATGCTACATACGCTTTGACCAGGTGGGTCCCGACTGTCAGGCACTTCCTTGCCTGCGAAGATGTAGCTGGTGGGTCCCAGCAGTCAGGGGGGCGAATCGTTTTTTTGCCCGGACGCACTTCCTTGCGTGCGAAGATGTAGCTGGTGGGTCTCAGCAGTCAAGGGGAAACGTTTTTTTCGCGAAATACAGTGGCCCGTCCGATGGGTCCCAGCTGTCAGGTGGAGGAATCATTATTTTCCGCATAATAAGGAGGCACTTCCTTGCTGCGGCCGTGGACCCAGCTGTCAGCCTCTCCACGTACAGTCCACGTTCGATGGAAGTCGTTCCTTGAGCACGTTGACCACAACGCGCCGAGAGCACCAGGGCGGTGGACAACGGCGAGGCCTAGGAAAAGGACGACGGGGAGCCGGGGAAGACGCGGCAGTGGAAGCCCGCGCGGAGAGGAGTACGAGGGTTCGCTTGTTCGGCTGCGGTGTGAGGCTGCCGTCGCCGCAGGGCCTGGCCAGCGGTGGGAATAGTAGGGGGCGGTGAGGCCTCCGCGGCAGCATAGCCGGCCACGGGAGGCAGGAGCATGCGACACAACCGACGCTGCTTTGGGCGGCTGGAGCAAGAAGACCAGAGGTTGAAGAAGCACTACGGCCGTTCGATGGACATCGTACGGTCACTGGAGCTAGAATCGTTCATATTGACTAAAGTTGACAAAGGCCCCCATCCCAGTCAACTTAGTAGGCCCACAAGTCAGCCTCTCACCATGGTGGGTCCCAGCTAGCAGGGGGAGTATTCATTTTTTTGTGCGTAATAAGGAGGCACTTCCTTGCGTGCGAAGATATAGCTGGTGGGTCCGAGCTGTCAGCAGCGGTAACGTTTTTTTCGCGAAATACGGAGGCCCATTCGGTGGGTCCCTGATGTCAGGCGGAGGAATCATTATTTTGTGCGTAATAAGGAGGCATTTCCTTGCGTACGGCCGTGGACCGAGCTGTCGGCCTCTCCACGTACAGTCCACTTCAGATGCATGTCGGTCGTTGACCACGTTGACCAGGCCGCGCCGAGAGCACCAGGGCGGTGGACGACGGCGTGGCCTAGGAAGGGAACGACACGGAGGCAGGGAAGACTCGGCAGTTGTTTCCCATGCGGAGGGGAGTACGACTATACGAGGGTTTACTGGTTCGTCTGCCCTCGCCGAAGAATAACAGCAGGTGTGGGTGAGTAGAGGGATGCCTAGGCCAGCGATGGGAGTACGGTGGGGCGGTGAGGCCTGCGCGGCAGCACAGCCGGCCGCGGGGAGGAGGGAGCAGGCAGTCCCACCGGCGCTTGTTTGAGCGGCTGGAGCAGGAAGAGCAGAGATTGAAGAAGCACGACGGCCGTTGGATGGACATCCAATAGTCAGTGCTTGTGCGTCAACCTTTTTTTAGGAAAGCCTCAAATCTGTGGAAAACAGCATATAGCCCATCTGCCATTATTTCTAATAATTTACAGCCCATTTGCTAATTCTAAGGGTTTTTTGGAGCCCATATTCTTTTTCTTAGCATTACAGCCCATATTGTGGCCACGGTTAAAAAATTATACGAATTTTTGCATATTTCGGTGCGGTCCGAACTGTTTTTAATCCCGAAATTTCGACTCACATTTAAACTGATTTAAAAAATAAATGTATATCTTTATAAAATCCAACAAATTCTCCACGCATAAAAATTAATGTAATTTAAAATCTTGAAATGAAAAAAAGATATTTGAAACTAATTGCCAGTTTGATGTGTTTTAAAAATGTACAACCCATTTCTCATTACTGATGGGCCATTTTCTTGGCCAGCCGAATGAAAGCTCTCCTCGTCTTGAAAGATTTGCAGCCCAACAGGCCTGACAAAGCAACTTACTTGGCAAATCACAAAAAAACTGGGTTGTGGCCGTGGACCCAGCTGTCAGCCTCTCCACGTACAGTACTCTTCCGATGGAAGTCGTTCCTTGACCACATTGACCACGCCGCGCGAAGATCACCACGGCGGTGGACGACGGCGAGGCCTAGGAAGGGGACGAGCCGGGGAAGACGCGGCAGTGGAAGCCCGCGCGGAGAGGAGTACGAGGGTTCACTGGTTCGGCTGCGGTGTGAGGCTGCCGTCGCCGCAGGGCCTGGCCAGCGGTGGGAATAGTAGGGGGCAGTGAGGCCTCTGCGGCAGCACAGCCGGCCACGGGAGGCAGGAGCATGCGGCACGACCGGCGCTGCTTTGGGCGGCTGGAGCAAGAAGACTAGAGGTTGAAGAAGCACTACGGCCGTTGGATGGACATCGTACGGTCACTGGAGCTAGAATCGTTCATATTGACTAAGTTGACAAAGCCCTTCATCCCTGTCAACTTAGTAGGCCCACAAGTCAGCCTCCCACCAAGGTGGATCCCAGCTAGCCGGGGAGTATTCATTTTTTTGTGCGTAATAAGGAGGCACTTCTGGTGGGTCCGAGCTGACAGCGGGGGGAACGTTTTTTTCACGAAATACGGTGGCCCGTCCGGTGGGTCCCAGCAGTCAGGGGGAAATGATTTTTTCGCAAAATACTGGTGGCCCATCCGGTGGGTCCCCGCTGTCAGGTGGAGGAATAATTATTTTCCGCGTAATAAGGAGGCACTTCCTTGCGGCTGCCGTGGACCCAGCTGTCAGCCTCTCCACGTACAGTACTCTTCCGATGGAAGTCGTTCGTTGACCACATTCACCACGGCGGTGGACGACGGCGAGGCCTAGGAAGGGGACGACGCGGAGCCGAGCAAGACGCGGAAGTGGATGCCCACGCGGTACGAGCGTTCACTGGTTCGGCTGCGGTGTGAGGCTGCCGTCGCCGCAGAATAACAGGGGGTGTGGGTGAGTGGAGGGATGGCCTGGCCAGTGGTGGGAGTAGTATGGGGGCAGTGAGGCCTCCGCGGTAGCACAACCGGCCACGGGAGGCAGGAGCAGGCGGCACGACCGGCGCTGCTTTGGGCGGCTGGAGCAAGAAGACCAGAGGTTGAAGAAGCACTATGGCCGTTGGATGGACATCATACGGTCACTGGAGTATTGACTAAGTTGACAAAGCCCTCCATCCCCGTCAACTTAGTAGGCCCACAAGTCAGCCCAACAATATGGTGGGTCCCAGCTAGCAGGGGGGTATTCATTTTTTGGGCGTAATATGGAGGCACTTCCTTGCGTGCGAAGATATAGCTGGTGGGTCCGACCTGTCAGCGGGTGGAACTTTTTTTCACGAAATACAGAGGCCCTTCCCGTGGGTCCTAGCTGTCAGGTGGAGGAATCATTATTTTGCGCGTAATAAGGAGGCATTTCCTTGCGTGCGGCCGTGGACCCAGCTGTCAGCCTCTCCACGTACAGTCCACTTCCGATGGATGTCGTTCATTGACCACGTTGACCAGGCCGCGCCGAGAGCACCAGGGCGGTGGACGACGGTGAGGCCTAGGAAGGGAACGACACGGAGCCAGGGAATACTCGGCAGTTGTTTCCCACGCGGAGGAGTACGAGGGTTTACTGGTTCGTCTGCCGTCGCTGGAGAATAACAGCATGTGTGGGTGAGTAGAGGGATGGCTAGGCCAGCGATGGGAGTACGATGGGGCCGTGAGGCCTGCGTGGCAGCATAGCCGGCCGCGGGAGGAGGTGTAGCGACCAGACCTCAAATGGTCTGTGCTGCTGTGCACCAGTGTCATCCCTGGATCAGTAATGCTGACACGCATAGTACAAATGGAGGATTTATAACAGAGTAGCAATCACACACTTATTACATCGAATATCTCCGAAGAGATTAAGTATGATAAACATGGCTTAAGGCCATCTAAAAACGATAACAGCGGAAGACTTGGAAGATAAGTGAGTCCATCAACTCCAGCGGCATCACTGAGTATAAGACCATGACCTAAGGCACCTTACTCGTCGTCTGAAAAGTCTGCAACATGAAACGTTGCAGCCCGAAAACGGGTCAGCACATAGAATATGCTGGCAATGTAACACATAGTGAGCAATGAACAATAATAATGCTATACTACATGCATATATGGCTGGTGGAAAGCTCTATGATTACTGTTTTGCGAAAAGCCAATTTTATCTTACTGCAAAGGAATAAATTTATGGTGATGAGATTCAAATGATAATGCAGGTACTAGATACTCAAGTTGTCCATAACCGGGGACACGGCTAACCATGATTAGTTTGTACACTCTGCAGAGGTTTGCACACTTTTCCCCACAAGACTCGATCGCCTCCGCTTGATTCTCGCACTACAGGATGTTTGAGAAACGGATGACCGAGACACAATCTTTCAGAAACAATCACTCTTTACTCTGGATGGACCGGTACACCTACTTTCCCCTACATCTGCTAGCCCACCTCTTCAAGAGATCTTGTAACCTACTCAACTATGCTAGAGCCCATAATAGCTTGTGGCTGCACACGGAAGTTTCTAGCATGAATAATCTTATGATCCCTTTGAGCCTGGGTGGCGGACCTTATAAAATCAGACCACACTGGGTTCTCCAGGTGCCTCAATCCACCCAGATGTGAGTTTTAGTTGCCACCTTAGGTAAACCATTAATAAACATCTCACATCTGTCATGAATATTTCTCAAACCCAAATCCACGTCTACGAGCATAGCATGGCAATATAATAGCAACGTAGAAGTAACTCCCAAGGGTTTGATAAAATAAATCAGGTAATAGGTACTACCTCAACTACTTCCCAGTACCCACAATTTAATTAGATCCTAATCATGCAATTGTTTGAGGAATAGATCTAATGCAATAAAAACTGGGTATGGAAGGTATGATCAAAGTGTTACTTGCCTTGCTGATGATCCGCAAAACCTAGCGAGTCGAAGTAACAAGCGGCACACTCCGGGTACTCTATCGCAAACAAACAAGCATACAATAAGTACTCATCTAATGCACAGGTAAAACTCGAATGAAAGATCCAACCAGAAAGTTCAACTTAAGAACTCCGGTTTGCAAAAAGAATCAACTCGAAAGAAGCAACGAAAGTCAAACGGTGAAAGAAAGAAGCTTCGTTTACTAATCTGGATCTAGGTCAAATTTTACTGTAGCAAAAACTTGTTTGAGTAGGTTAAACGGAAATAGAATTTCGAGACGAAACTCTAGGCGCTTGAATCGCCTGATTCCGATAAACGAGCGAGAAGTTAAACAGAAACGAAGATTCGATCAGAAATCGAATCTGAGAAAAATAGCGGAATAATCCGACGAAAAAGAAAAACGGACGAACGGTTAAAGAACGGACGTTTGTTAACAGAGAAAAACCGAGGAACGCGTTCGTTAAAACGAACGGTTCGGTGAACGCTCGTAAAATAATAAAACCGAAAAAAACCGATCTAGAGTTTTTTTTTAAACGAAGGTTTTTTTTAACAAAAACCGGCAACGAACGAGCGGGGCAGCGAGGCAGTACCTCGTCGGGCA
>NC_057796.1:118287381-118295286 GCF_018294505.1 Triticum aestivum | reverse complement strand
GCGGCTGGGCCTGGCCCAGCGCGGGCGCGCGCGTTTTTTTAAATAAGTTCCGCGGAAAATAATTCGTAGAAAAATAAATAAAAGTCAGAAAAATATAAAATAAATTTTCGCCGTCTAGTTAGAAAATCTAGAATAGGGTGAACATTTTTTTAACACAAAAAAATATTTTGAAAACATGCAATATTTTTAATGCAATAAAAATTACAAATAAAATCCAAATAAATACCAATAAATGATTTTAACATTTTTCCTCCAGTATTTCAATTGTTTTGGAGAAGTCATATTTTCTCCTCTCATTTATTTTTAAAAGTGAAATATTTTTCCGGAGAGAAAATAATTAAACCAAGATCCTCGTATTATCATTTGATGAAAATCAAATATGGAAATTTAAGAAAATCCCCAACTCTCTCCGAGGGTCCTTGAGTTGCTTAGGATTTATCGAGGATTTGTCAAAATGCAATAAAACATGATATGCAATGATGATCTATGTATAACATACCAAATTGAAAATTTGGGATGTTATAAACCTACCCCCCTTAAGATGAATCTCGCCCTCGAGATTCGGGTTGGCTAGAAAACAGGTGGGAGTGGTCCCTCCGTAGATCTTCCTCTCGCTTCCAGGTGGCTTCATCCTCCGTGTGGTGACTCCACTGAACTTTGCAAAACTTGATAACCTTGCTGCGGGTAACTCGGCTGGCATACTCGAGAATCTTAACTGGTTTCTCCTCATAGGTCAAATCACTTTCCAGCTGAATCGCTTCCAGTGGCACAGTATCTCTCAGCGGTATCTCAGCCATCTCTGCGTGGCACTTCTTCAACTGAGAAACATGAAATACATCATGTACTCCAGACAATCCTTCGGGCAATTCCAGCTTGTAAGCAACTTCTCCCAGACGTTCCACAACTCTGTATGGTCCGATAAAACGGGGCGCTAACTTTCCCTTAACTCCAAAGCGCTTCACTCCTCGAAGTGGTGATACTCGAAGATAGACTCTGTCTCCGACTTCGTGAACTATCTCCTTTCGTTTAGAATCAGCATAACTCTTCTGTCTGGACTGGGCTACCTTGAGCCTATCGCGAATCAACCTCACTTTCTGTTCAGACTCCTTAAACAAATCTGGTCCAAACAACTGACGGTCTCCAACTTCGTCCCATAACAACGGTGTTCTACACCTCCTTCCGTATAATGCTTCGAAAGGGGCCATCTTCAAACTGGTCTGATAACTGTTGTTATAAGAAAACTCCGCATATGGCAAGTTGTCATCCCAACTTGATCCGTAATCTAGTGCACATGCTCTCAACATGTCCTCCAAAAATCTGGTTAACTCTCTCGGTCTGTCCATCTGTCTGTGGGTGGAAAGCTGTACTAAATTCCAGCTTGGTTCCCAGTGTTTCATGTAACTACTTCCAAAACTTCGAGGTAAATTGGGTTCCTCTGTATGATACAATGGTCCTCGGAACTCCATGCAAACAGACGATCCTGGTCATATATATCTTTGCCAACTTAGCACTGGTGTAAGTGGTCTTCACTGGAATGAAATGAGCCACTTTCGTCAAACGGTCGACTACAACCCATATTGAGTCATAGCCTGAACGAGTC
Organism: Triticum aestivum; assembly: GCF_018294505.1. Taxonomy (NCBI): domain Eukaryota; kingdom Viridiplantae; phylum Streptophyta; class Magnoliopsida; order Poales; family Poaceae; genus Triticum; species Triticum aestivum. The sequence continues at coordinate 118,293,686 of NC_057796.1, read as the reverse complement.
CTGGGTAATCCTGTGATAAAATCCATGCCTATCTTATCCCACTTCCATTCGGGTATCGGAAATGGTTGTAGCAATCCTGCTGGCTTCTGATGCTCTGCCTTCACTCTCTGACATACATCACAAACTGCTACGTACTCTGCAATATCCTTCTTCATTCCGGTCCACCAGAAAGTATTCTTCAAATCCAAATACATCTTGGTATTCCCTGGGTGAATCGAGTACGGTGAATCATGGGCTTCCTGCAAAATCAACTTCCTGATCTCCGGATCATTTGGCACATAAACGCGGTCCTCAAACCATAAGGTATCGTGCTCATCCTCACGAAATCCCTTGGCTTTTCCTTTGCTCATCTTCTCCTTTATCTCTTCAATCTCCTTGTCTGTCTTCTGAGCTTCTCTGATCCTTTCCATCAAGGTAGATTGAATCTCCAATGTCGCTAAATAGCCTCTTCGGACTATCTCCAAACATAGTTCGCGAAGGTCCTGAGGTAACTCTCCTGTCATGAGGGTGTTGACATGACTCTTGCGGCTCAACGCGTCTGCTACTACGTTAGCCTTTCCAGGGTGATAATGCAATCTCATATCATAATCTTTAATGAGCTCCAGCCATCTCCTCTGTCTGAGATTTAACTCCTTCTGCGTGAAAATATACTTCAAACTCTTGTGATCCGTGTACACTTCACAATGGTTTCCGATGAGAAAATGTCTCCATGTCTTCAATGCATGCACCACGGCTGCTAATTCCAAATCATGCGTAGCATAATTCTTCTCATGGGGTTTAAGTTGTTGTGAAGCATATGACACAACTCTTCCTTCCTGCATAAGCACTGCTCCAAGTCCTCGACGAGAAGCGTCGCAATAAACTTCATAGTCCTTGCGTTGGTCTGGCAGAATCAACACCGGTGATGTAACCAATCGTTTCTTCAACTCTTGGAAACTAGCTTCACATTCCTCAGTCCAATTGAATTTGGTGTCCTTCTTTAATAGCTCAGTCATGGGCTTAGCAATCTTTGAGAAATTCTCGATGAATCTCCGGTAGTATCCTGCAAGTCCAAGAAAACTCCGGATTTCTCCAACTGTCGTGGGTGATTCCCAACTTGTCACTGTGTCAACCTTGGCAGGGTCTACTGCTATTCCTTCTCCAGAAATAACATGTCCAAGGAATCCAACTTCCTTCAGCCAAAACTCACACTTGCTGAACTTGGCATATAACTGATGTTCTCTGAGCTTCTCAAGTACCAATCGTAAATGCTCCTCATGCTCTTCTTCATCCTTGGAAAAGATTAAAATATCATCAATGAACACCACGACGAACTTATCCAAAAACTCCATAAACACTTTGTTCATCAGGTTCATGAAATAGGCAGGTGCGTTAGTCAGTCCAAATGACATAACGGTATACTCATACAATCCATATCTGGTGGTAAAAACCGTCTTTGGTATATCATGCTCTCGAATCTTTAACCGATGGTACCCTGATCGTAGATCGATCTTGGAAAATACTTTAGCTCCTTGTAGGCGGTCAAACAAATCATTGATCATCGGTAGTGGATACTTGTTTTTGATGGTCACTTCATTCAATCCTCGGTAATCAACAACCATCCTCAGCGATCCATCGTTCTTCTCTACTAGAAGTACTGGTGATCCCCAAGGTGACGAACTTGGGCGAATATAGCCTTTATCCAGTAACTCCTTGATCTGCTTCTTAATTTCCTCCAAATCCTTTGCGGGCATCCTGTACGGTCTCTTAGATATTGGCCCTGTGCCTGGCAAAAGTTCAATCAAGAACTCAATGTCTCTATCTGGTGGCATGCCTGGCAACTCTTCTGGAAATACATCCGGATAATCCTTCACCACTGGTACTTCCTCCTGTACAACTCCTGATAAGGAATTTACTTGAATCCTCTTCGGCATATGCCGGGATACATACTTGATCCTTTTTCCTTCCGGGGTGGTAAGCAAAATCGTCTTGCTGGCACAATTGATGTTTCCTCCATACAACGATAACCAAGCCATCCCCAAAATCACATCCAAACCTTGCGATTCCAAAACAATGAGGTCTGAGGGGAAAACATGCCTACCAATGGCCAATGGTATCTGAAAACATCCTTGGGTGGCCATATACTCTGCTCCTGGCGAGGTTACTAACATAAGGTTTCTGAGAACATGGGTGGACATCTTAAACTTATTCACGAATCCCCTTGATATGTATGAATGCGATGCACCAGTATCGAAAGGAACGATTGCAGTAAATGACTTAACCAAAAACTTACCTATTACTGCATCAGGTTGAGCTTCAACCTCCTCCACGCTCACGTGGTTCACATGCCCTTTGTTGAACGGGTTCGGCTTCTTCCCAGAGCTTCCATTGCCATTTCCATTTTGGGCTTCAGGACAATCAGTTGCATAATGTCCCGTCTTCTGGCACTTGAAACAAGTAATGTGACTTAGATCCCTCTTGGTTGGGGTAGATGGGTTGGTGCGGTTCTGTCCGTTGCCTCCTCCATTCCCATTACCATTCTTGGAGCCATTATGGTTGTGCGAACTACCTCCTCCATGGGTATGCTGAAACTGTCCTCCCGGCTTCGGGGTAAAACGAGGCTTCTGCTGAGCTCCAGAATTGTACTTCCCTTGTCCATACTTCCTCTTACGGTTTTCAATCTGCTGTTGCTTCCCTTCAATCATGAGAGCTCTATCTACCAACTCCTGGTAGTTGTTGAAGGTTGCTACCATCAACTGCATACTCAGTTCATCATTCAGCCCTTCCAAAAATTTCTCCTGCTTGGCAGCATCTGTAGCAACGTCATCTGGTGCATAACGTGCTAGCTTACTGAAATCCTCCACATACTGGCCTACGGTACGTCCTCCTTGGCGTAGGTTGCGAAACTCACGCTTCTTCATAGCCATAGCTCCTGCTGAAACATGAGCTGTACGGAAAGCTTGCTGAAACTGGTCCCATGTGACAGTGTCAATTGGGTGCGTGGCTGTATAATTCTCCCACCATGATGCTGCGGGTCCATCAAGCTGATGTGCGGCAAAACGCACTCTTTCCGCATCTGTGCATCCTGCAGTGGTCAACTCCCTTCCAACTTTGCGGAGCCAATCATCTGCCACAATCGGCTCGGTGCTACTGGAAAACACCGGCGGGTTTAGCCTTAAGAAACGGGCTAAGTGATCAACAGGTGGTGGCGGCGGTGGGTTGTTGTTGTTGTTGTTGCCTTGGTTCTGCACTAACACTTGCATCAGGGCATTTTGTTGCTGAATCAACTGGGTGATCTCTGGCGGGAAAACAAATCCGGTGTCGCGTCTCGGAGACATCTGATAGGTTTAGAAAAGATGAGAGTTAAGAATAGAATGGGGTCTAGAGGGAAAACACTACCCATATGCTCATGAGACAAATACAATCAATATCACTCAATCAATTCAAACAAGGCAAAACAATCGATCTAACTAGCGTTACAAAGTGCTTGAACTATACTATTAAATGGGGGAAAACTACTACTGATATGGTGGTCTACTAGAAATTCTGATCTGTTGAAGACTCCATGATGTCTGCTCCAGCTTCATCAACCCAGTCGTCTTCACTTGGTTCTGAGTCGGTGTCGTCGATGATGATGTAGTTATCCGGACAAGTGCATTCGTCGACTTCTGCTTTTGGCACTGGATTTCCCATGAATACTCCAATCTTCTTCTCCAGGTCGTCATTCTTCCCTACTAGTGCGTTGATTTCCTCCAAATAATCTTCGCGTGTAGACTTGAGTTCTTCTTGGAGCTCCTTGATCTTCGTTAATGCCTTCTTCAGTTCTTCCTTGTCCGTGCACATCTGGTTCTCCTGGCGACGAATATGTTGGTTCTGCTCTTGGATGAAAGCTGCAATTGATCCATCCTTCTTGGTTCTGATCATCTCCCATTGCGCGTCTCGGCGTCCACAAATTTGGTAAATTGTATCCTTCAGCTCCTGGTGGTAGACTTCTCCAATGCGTCCCATGGCGATGTGTGCGGCCATGCTCTTCCCTAAACTCCAAGTTGGTGCTTCGAAAACCAATCTTATGGGTTCAGTAATTGGCACAAACGTCCTTCCTGGAATGATAACTTGAATCTTCCAGCTCTCCTCTTCAGGTAATGTGGCGTTGTAGGTTCCGGTGATGCTTGGAATTCCTATGTTCAAGTACTTGGTGACTTCCTTCAAGTGTCGACCAAACGGCGTGTCTTCATCTGGTTGCATGAACTTGCTCCTTGCATTCGCCATTATTAAAAGAGCAGAAAGTGGAGAGGGGTCAGAAATGAGAAGAGAGAAGCTTTCTAGGGCTTAAGCTTAGTGGTCGTGTCCTACAGTTAGCGTGTGCTCTGATACCAACTTTGTAGCGACCAAACCTCAAATGGTCTGTGCTGCTGTGCACCAGTGTCATCCCTGGATCAGTAATGCTGACACGCACAGTACAAATGGAGGATTTATAACAGAGTAGCAATCACACACTTATTACATCGAATATCTCCGAAGAGATTAAGTATGATAAACATGGCTTAAGGCCATCTAAAAACGATAACAGCGGAAGACTTGGAAGATAAGTGAGTCCATCAACTCCAGCGGCATCACTGAGTATAAGACCACGACCTAAGGCACCTTACTCGTCGTCTGAAAAGTCTGCAACATGAAACGTTGCAGCCCGAAAACGGGTCAGCACATAGAATATGCTGGCAATGTAACACATAGTGAGCAATGAACAATAATAATGCTATACTACATGCGTATATGGCTGGTGGAAAGCTCTATGGTTACTGTTTTGTGAAAAGCCAATTTTATCCTACATCAAAGGAATAAATTTTATTTAACTATCATGGTGGTTGTGAAACATTAAGAAGGTACCTCCAACTCAATCCCAATTAGGTGTCATCATTAACCCAACAAAATTAATTAATAGTAACATGGTGATGAGATTCAAATGATAATGCAGGTACTAGATACTCAAGTTGTCCATAACCGGGGACACGGCTAACCATGATTAGTTTGTACACTCTGCAGAGGTTTGCGCACTTTTCCCCACAAGACTCGATCGCCTCCGCTTGATTCTCGCACTACAGGATGTTTGAGAAACGGATGACCGAGACACAATCTTTCAGAAACAATCACTCTTTACTCTGGATGGACCGGTACACCTACTTTCCCCTATATCTGCTAGCCCACCTCTTCAAGAGATCTTGTAACCTACTCAACTATCCTAGAGCCCATAATAGCTTGTGGCTGCACACGGAAGTTTCTAGCATGAATAATCTTATGATCCCTTTGAGCCGGGGTGGCGGACCTTATAAAATCAGACAACACTGGGTTCTCCAGGTGCCTCAATCCACCCAGATGTGAGTTTTAGTTGCCACCTTAGGTAAAACATTAATAAACATCTCACATCTGTCATGAATATCACTCAAACCCAAATCCACGTCTACGAGCATAGCATGGCAATATAATAGCAACGTAGAAGTAACTCCCAAGGGTTTGATAAAATAAATCAGGTAATAGGTACTACCTCAACTACTTCCCAGTACGCACAATTGAATTAGATCCTAATCATGCAATTGTTTGAGGAATAGATATAATGCAATAAAAACTGGGTATGGAAAGTATGATCAAAGTGTTACTTGCCTTGCTGATGATCCGCAAAACCTAGCGAGTCGAAGTAACAAGCGGCACACTCCGGGTACTCTATCGCAAACAAACAAGCATACAATAAGTACTCATCTAATGCACAGGTAAAACTCGAATGAAAGATCCAACCAGAAATTTCAACTTAAGAACTCCGGTTTGCAAAAAGAATCAACTCGAAAGAAGCAACGAAAGTCAAACGGTGAAAGAAAGAAGCTTCGTTTACTAATCTGGATCTAGGTCAAATTTTACTGTAGCAAAAACTTGTTTGAGTAGGTTAAACGGAAAGAGAATTTCGAGACGAAACTCTAGGCGCTTGAATCGCCTGATTCCGATAAACGAGCGAGAAGTTAAACAGAAACGAAGATTCGATCAGAAATCGAATCTGAGAAAAATAGCGGAATAATCCGACGAAAAAGAAAAACGGACGAACGGTTAAAGAACGGACGTTCGTTAACAGAGAAAAACCGACAAACGCGTTCGTTAAAACGAACGGTTCGGTGAACGCTCGTAAAATAATAAAACCGAAAAAAACCGATCTAGAGTTTTTTTTTAAACGAAGGTTTTTTTAACAAAAAACCGGCAACGAACGAGCGGGGCAGCGAGGCAGTACCTCGTCGGGCAGTGCTCCGGCGGGGCTCCGGCGGGGGCGCGGGGGTGCTGGGGTG
>NC_057796.1:118281890-118286938 GCF_018294505.1 Triticum aestivum | reverse complement strand
GCGTTTTTTTAAAATAAGTTCCGCGGAAAATAATTCGTAGAAAAATAAATAAAAGTCAGAAAAATATAAAATAAATTTTCCCCGTCTAGTTAGAAAATCTAGAATAGGGTGAACATTTTTTTAACACAAAAAATATTTTGAAAACATGCAATATTTTTAATGCAATAAAAATTGCAAATAAAATCCAAATAAATACCAATAAATGATTTTAACATTTTTCCTCCAGTATTTCAATTGTTTTGGAGAAGTCATATTTTCTCCTCTCGTTTATTTTTAAAAGTGAAATATTTTTCCGCAGAGAAAATAATTAAAACCAAGATCCTCGTATTATCATTTGATGAAAATCAAATATGGAAATTTAAGAAAATCCCCAACTCTCTCCGAGGGTCCTTGAGTTGCTTAGGATTTATCGAGGATTTGTCAAAATGCAATAAAACATGATAGGCAATGATGATCTATGTATAACATATCAAATTGAAAATTTGGGATGTTACAGGAGGGAGCAGGCAGTCCCGCCGGCGCTTGTTTGAGCGGCTGGAGCATGAAGAGCAGAGATTGAAGAAGCATGACAGTCGTTGGATGGACATCCAACAGTCACTGCTCTCGTGTGTTGACTAAGTTGACAGGGCGTTGCGTGTGCGTCAACCTTTTTTATGAAAGCATACGCGTCAACCTGTAGTAGGCGCACAAGTCAGCCTCAAATCTGTGGAAAGCAGCATACAGCCCATCTGCCATTATTTCTAATAATGTACAGCCCATTTGCTAATTCTTAAGAATATTTTGGAGCCCGTCTTCTTTTTGTTAGCATTACACCCCATATTGTGGCCACGGTTAAAAAGTATATGAAATTTTGCATATTTTGGTGCGGTCAACTGTTTTTAATCCGAAAATATCGATTCACATTCAAACTATTTTGAAAAATAATTTATATAAATATAAAACCCAAATAATTGTCCACGCATAAAAATCAATGGAATTTAAGATCTTGTAATGAAAAAAAAATTGAAACTAATTCCCGGTTTGATGTGTTTTAATAATGTACAGCCCATTTCTGGGCAAACCGAATGAAACTCTCCTCGTCTTGAAAGATTTGCAGCCCAGCAGGGCCGATAAAGCAAGTAGGCCTTGTTTGGGTATTTCTTAAAAAAAATAGAACTGGGCAAGCCATTTTCAGCAAGAAAAAAACACAACTGGGCTCATGATGTGGAAAACATAAATAAAACCCTGGCTAGACGGGCCACAGCCCCCGCACAACCCCGTTGTTACCCTGATCCGTCGCTAAAACTAGTATAAATAACAACTGCTTGTTCCTCAAAAAAAACTGTGCGACTTGCTGGGTCCCTGGTGTCAGCCGCTCGTAGTGTAATTCTCTCGTTTATTGACTACGTCGACAATGGCGTGAGCCCCAGATGTCCAACCATTAGGAGGAACCATATTTTTGGGCTTGTACTATAGAGGCACTTGCTTGCGTACTGCCATGACGCTGGTGGGTCCCTACTGTCATCCTCTCCACGTACAGTCATCTCCTTGTTCCTCTCGGTTGTTGACGACGTTGACAACGCAAGAGGGCGGCGCACCGCGCACGGCGAGCGAACCAAGGCCGCAAGGCGGAGGACGACGGCGAGGCCTCGGACAGAACGAACAGGAGCCGTTGAAGATGTGCCGGTCCAGTCGCAGGCGGAGGGGAGTATGAGGGTTGACTGGTTCGGGCGCGGGTGCGTGTTGGGGCTGACGTCGCCGGAGAATAACAGGACGTGTGGGGGAATAGAGGGAGGGACTGGCCAACGTTGGAGAGTACGTACGGTAGGGCAGCGGAGGCGCAGCCAGCCATGGGAGGCGGGAGCAGGCAGAGCCGTCGGGGTGGTTTGGTTTGGGCGGCTGGAGGAAGAAGAAGACAAGAGATAGAAGATACACGACAGATGTTGGATGTCAATCCAACGGCTGGTAGGCAGAATCGTTTGTTGACTCGCTAGTAAGTCGACACCACCTTGGATAGGCTATTTCCTCGCGGGTCCCAAATGTCAGAATCCAAATCTGTCACGGTCATGCAGCCTTTCCTATGAAAATTTACAGCCCATTTGATGTGCTAGTTCGAAATAAGTTTGTGGGTGCTGGTGGGGGCTAATCACTTGGCTTCTGTAATGCACAGTGAGCTCAAGCAGCCGGCGAGAGTGATGTTATTTCCCTTGGTTGGGATTTGTTACAATATTTCACTCTAAATTAAACGAATGGCAAGCCATTTGCCTTGTTTCAAAGAAAATATGACAGTCACAGCCGAGTTGAAAAGGGGAGGAACATCTAACTCCAGCTTACAAACTATACAAAAGCACGAGGGTTAATTGTTCATCAGGTTTACAAAAAAAACCAGATTGAAAAGGCAACAACATCTAACTCCAGCACTGTTTTCGGCAGTCACAGTCAAATGGATCGGTCATGTCCATAGAATGAACATCCTGGGTCGTAAAATTTACTGGATTATGACCACAATATGTTGTAAATAGAAGCCCGGCATGTTCAGAAGCTCTTTTCCCAACTTAAACTCCACTTAAGCCTGATGGACAATAGTAACCTCGCATTCAGCAAGAAGAATGTGACAAATCTTGTGTTTGCACGGTTGGCTACATATCGTTCTAGCGTTATTGTCTTCAATCGAATCTCATGAGAAGTGAGAAAATCCCGATGCTTACGAATCCACCGATTGGTTATAACTTTCTTACCCCGTCCTATTGCCTAAATAGACATGAAGATTGAAAACAGTTAAGGTCTAAAAGAAGAGTGTCGAAAGAGCAACAGCTGAACGGTTAATTCTAGTACACTATATGTGGGCTTCCAATGTGCGTGAAATTATCACCTTATATACAACTTCTCCAGACATGGAAAGCATTGCAGCAAGCCAATAATCTTGTTCAGATCAGAACTATTCATTTGGATATATAAGATCTTGACAGAATCCAGCACCATTGATAGGCCATCCATGGAGAAACCCTTCATTGAGCATAGAACATAATATTAGTACAAAATGTGTACTCCAAGATGATATATAAATTATGCGCAGAAATTTAAAATGCAGCTTATGGTTACAAGTGTAGATGATAATATAAAGTACCTTAAGAACTGTGGAGCCAAACACCATATTGAAATGAGCACAGAGATCATGTATTACACCCAAGGTCTCCAGTTTAGGCGCAGAGAGGACGGTTATTTGCAACGGTGAATAACTAGAATCAAGAATCAACCTTTGAAGTGAAGGGGCATCATGGATGATGAGCTGCCTTCCGTCAAAAGAAATTCCAATTCTTACAAGGTTAGGCAACTTTATTTGGAGACAACCGATTCTAACTGTGAAAACAAGCACCAAGCACTCCAGCGCAGGGCACCTAGAGTGGATGATGCTATGCAATGAGGCCTCCGATATACGAACCCGCACAAGTGAAAGTTTCTTGAGAAATGGGAGTCGAAGGTTTAGTACCAGATTGTCTGGTAGGTAGCACAGCGCAAAGGTGGCGGTGTGGAGAGAGGACGAAAACCGCGAGATGGACATCGGTGCTGAGGGCACTAGTTCATGGCGTTCGGTATGTGGTATGTGATTTCCAGGGGAATAGTAGAACTCAAGCAGCTGTAGTTCTGTGAATTCAGGGGATTTCAGCCAGGCGTCCACCGTGCAGGGCATGGTATGCTTGCTCAGGTAGCATGACGGGATGCAGAGGCTTTGAACGGAGCTCTGGTGGGAGGAGATGATGGCTCTGGGGATTTCAAAATCATTGAAGAGAGATAGCTGACGACAGTCAAGATTAAGGGGCACGGCGCGCCATAGAGGGCGCCACCGAATTGAGAGGACTTGGGTGCGGCAGCAATCCTTTGTGGGGAGAAGCGAGATGATCTCCCGAAGGACGGCGTCCGGGAGATCGCTGATGCGGTCCACCCGAGATTCTATGGGTTCCTGGGATCCGGTGGGGGCGGGGTCGCCGCTTCTCCCCGCGCTGCCGAGTGCGGGATCTAGAACAGGCGTCACCGCTGGCGGGAGCCTCATCTTCTTGGCGCTGGGGTCAGCCGACTCCATTTTCCTCAAGGGCGTCGCGTCGCGCTCACGGATTTGAGCAGAGTAACGAATGACGAGCCTAGTTGTAGTGTGAGCGAAGAAGAAGGGGAGCTGGGGGTTTTCTGTAGGAGTGAGGAAGAAGGGGAGCTGGGGTTTTCTGTAGGAGTGAGGTGAGGAATTTGGGGGTACGAGTGGAGCGAGCTGACGTGAGGTGGGTGGGAGCGAGGAGAAAGAAGAGCACCCAGTGTGGATGGGCTTTTGAATTGATTTTAATATTTACTAGTGTGGATGGGCTGTTTTGTCTTGGGCCCAGAGAAACAATTACTACTAGTACAGTGGAGACACTCTACAGCTACCCAGAAAAACAATTACTACTAGTATAGTGGAGACACTCTACCGCTTCTGGCTCCTCCTAGGTCATTGAAACGTCTCCCTCTACTGAATGCCGTTATACTTTTGTTCACCGACATGCGGGCCATGCAGCGCGCGGGCCCAAATGGCATCCACCAAATTAGAAGGCAGTATGCAGGCGGAGAGTCACCCTGGTCGTAGCGCGGCAGTAACGAGCCGTCGTATCACAAAACCCCACCTCCCCGCAGTCTAAGTTTGACGGACGAAGCAACCATCATTTCACTCTTCGCTGAATCCCCTTCTCCCTCACCGTCTTCAAGAAAGGCAACACTCGCATCTGCCACTGTTCTTCTCTCCGAACGAAGGGGAGGTAAGCGAATCCGTGATGTTGGTATATTTTCGTTCAGAAAAAAGAACTTTTGCAAAGCAGTAACCGATCCTCACTCTCTTTTTGTTTCATTGTCATTGCGATTGTGTTTTCCTTTCAGTGGTCTCCTAGTATTCGTCAGTTTCATGATGGACCAAGGAGAACCAGGTAAAGATCTATCGATATTGGAGCAGACGCGGGAGGCTGATCCCCACGAGACAGAGAGCTCCAAGAAGATGGAGGCAACCACCGAGCTGACCCCAGATACGCTCACGGCCACTAGTGAGATGG
>NC_057796.1:118270945-118281646 GCF_018294505.1 Triticum aestivum | reverse complement strand
AAGGTGATTTCCTTCTTTGCCGATCTCGATTGTGGTTTTTCATCTAAGTATGTGGTGATTTTTTTAGAAAAGGATGTATGTGGTGATTAATAATGCAAAATTTTATTAGCTTCGATGCCATGCTATACATAGTGGTTTAAATAACTTGTGTTTCTTATACGGAAAAGTAATTCAGAATTTGTTTCTGTTTCAATTAGAGCCCTGATGCAGACAAGGATTGTGTGGTTGTACATGTCACTCGCTATGAGGCGGACGACCTGAATATACACACTGGGAAAACAAAGTTCTTAGGCTGTTGGATCCTGGAAGCCATTTGCGGTTATACCAATGAAGAGTTGTATTCCAGCCTCACTGTTGTCAGGCGTGTTGTCCAGGGTGTACTGAAGCACAAGAAGTTCAAAGCTACTCATTTGTTTGTGAGGCATACTGTTCTTGTCAAGCTTACGTAGGAAGATGACGTGGCATGCCTCCACAAACAAGTTTATCAGTGGCAAGGCCACAAGGTTGTCTTCATGAAGGTTCACAGGATTGAGCTGCTGCGGGACGTCCTCGATGATGTTCATGGCAAGGTCCATCTTGTGTCCAGCCCAAATTAGATCGAGGCATGAAATAGTTGCCCCAGCTAGTGTTTAATAGTAGTTTGGATTGTGTCTAATTATCCGAACCTTGCCTGTTATCGACCCCTCTGGGGCTAGTACTCTGTTTGAATCCGTCTATGGGAACTGCTGCTACTTTTGTGTGCCCGTGAATCATGTGAGAACCATCGTAATTGTTGCCGAAACAGATGCGTCCTCACTAGTTTTTTCATGAATATGGCATGGTAAGACATAAGTTGTCACGGTTTATCATACGAGCAGTGTGTGTTTTGATGAAATAGAGCACTCGTTCGAGAACCGTGCGCTGACGTATACATAAGTACTTGTAAACATTGTTGGTGCTACCCCACTTGTAAGCAGTTGTGCAAAACATGACACATTGGCTCAGCTCGCTTCAACACTAGGCTATCGACCAGCTAACAATCAACAATCTGCTGTCTGACATATAATCAACTATGTATCTTGTTACAGTGGTTCATGCAGTTAATTGAGGCCACAATGTAATAAATTCCAAACGTTCACACGCTAGTCCAGCGCTCATGTGGAACACTCACATTAAACTTGTCTTCATAAAAAACTTGAAAAGCATAAGTTAAGAAATTTTATACATCTCAATGATTCATAGAACATAACAAACATATACTAGTTCACAGCAAAAGACAAAGTTGTGAGAAGGTTTACAAATCAGGAAAAAACAAGCAAGGCATAAGTTAAGCAATTTTATACATCTCAATGATTCATAGAACATAACAAACATATACTAGTTCACAGCAAAAGACAAAGTTGTGAGAAGGTTTACAAATCAGGAAAAAACAAGCAAGGCTTCTCTGAGCAAAGGGCCTCCTGGCAGGCTTAAATTTCCTGGAGTTCACTCTGGTTTTTTCTTGTTGCCACCATTCAGGGTTAGGTTCTCTCATTCCAGAATAACCAATTATAATTGTGGTCTCAGCTGGAATGCTGAACTGAACCATGCAGTGTACTGACCAGCTAAAATGCTTGTGCATTCCACTAAATTTAAGCACCGCTATTTGCAAAAATAAGCAGACCACAATGCCTCTTGTCCGTGCACCTGTCCAAAAAACCGCCACGCAGCCGTGCCAGCTAGTCCTCGGTCCATGGATGAACTGGTAGAAAGTGCATTTCGGACTAGGATGCAGTTGTTTTCGCTCGTCCCTGCACTGCAATCAGGAATTAAAACGTACGAATCAGCTTCCTTTAGATTGCATTGGTCATTCTACCTTAGTTACTAGTACCAATGTAGGGATACCTTGAAGATGGGAGGTTAAACGACGACAACGAGGGATAGCCATCTCATTTTGTGCAGTTGTACTAAAACTGAGGTTTGTGCTTTTGATCGCGCGGATAGAAACGATACGGAGACAGACATCCCGAAACGATATGGAGACAGACATCCTTGTTTGCGCAAATACGAAATACGGTTATTTAAACAGTGACAGATATTACTACTTTCCCCCGTTTCGTCTTAGAACCAAGTCCTAGATTCATGCTACAGCTTTCCCACTTTCTTCCCTGTTTGAACCAACGCTTTGAGTCGACTGTCTGAACTAGCTTTACTTCTAATAATAGTAGAAGTCTAGGTGGCTTTGGAACAGCGGACGGAAGTAGAAAAGGATCCACACGAAGGGAGCTAGGGCAGTAGAGCAAGGCAGGTTTCGAATGAATATATACCTGAGGGTCGTCAGCATGTGGCAAAGACGGCGTCGGGAGGCCGCATCTTGGCCACAATACCGCAGGGAGGAAGAAGGGGTAGGAGGCCCTCCCGAGCCGGCGCTCTCTCGGAGAGAACGGCACGGCCGCCGATCGGGACGCGCGTGCGGGCAGCCGTTGGTCTCCTCTCTCGCCGCCGACGACAGCGTGAACGATGCACCTACACCCCTGCCCCGGTCGAGGTTGTCCGGCCGGATTTGTGACCAGCCATGAGCTGAGAGAGAGTGTGGCCGCCTATGTGTTGCTTAGATCTGGAGAGCATGAGAGAGTGAACGAGAGGAACCCTAGTAAAGCAAGCGCTAAGGCTCCTGCTTTTATATATAGTGGAGTGATTTTGTTGTACCAGCTTCAAAAAAATGCGCTCCTACATGTACCCGCGAGTGGGTGTGAGAGAACTAGTGCGTGCGTGCACCACTTCTCTTCGTGAGAGTACAATATACTATGCCCAAAGAACGTTCGCCGCAAGAGTAATAGTATAAGTGTGTGACGTGTGAGCTAAAATAAAATGTGCGCGCCGTCTTTTGTTTTTTAGATGGTCTGAGGGTAGGGTGTGAAGAGCACATATGTGCGTGACGTCTACCTGCAGATAGACGGTGGGTGCAGTGTGCGAGTCTGCGAGAGGACTCGGGAGAGTCGTGACTTGTGAGGGTGCGTGTGCGTGAGAGAGAGGGGGGCACGTATCAATGCAATGCATATGTCCGTAAATCATTATCCGACAAACGTTCGCCACAAGCCTTTTCCTGACGAACGCCGTAAGAACCGTTAGATCGGCATCCGACAGTGTCAGTTTTGCCATGTCATTTAACAGAACAGCCACTCCTCCTACACACAAATCTTCCACGTGAGTGTTAGCAACTGCCGTATGCTCCCTCCGTTCCGAAATGCAGTGCATATAGCTTTATTGAAAATTCGAACCTCGCAAACTTTTACCGAGTTTTCGTGTACCAAATTGCACATGTAGAATACCATGTATATATCATTTCATTCATCTTCGAGAGGTAACTATAAAGACGGGTGAGGAGTCCACAAAGAAAGACCATCGTATCACCCGCAGCAATTTCAAGCATCCTTTAGTGTCGAGGAATATCATAGGAACTCTATATGATATGATTTTTATAGGATTTTTTCCTTTAGAGCCAATTGGTTCATAGGAATAGATTCATATACTCCACATTTCAAAGGAAATAAACATGATATCATTTCTATAGCTTTAGAGCCACTTGGTTCATATGAATGGATTCCTATACTCCCTTAATTTCAAAGGAAAATAAACATTAGTGTATATTCAATAGAAAAGTTCCTATGATATGAACCAAATTACATCTCTTTTCTAATCCCTCCTCATAGGAATTGAGATACATGTCATCTCTAGATTCAATAGAAAAGTTCCTATGAAGTGAACCAAATGACATCTCTTTTCCAATCCCTACTCATAGGAATTGAGATGATCCATGTCATCTCTTTCCCTACAACTTCCATGTATACATCTTCTATTCCTAAATAGATAGTACAACCCACTAGTAGCTTTTTCCCAAAACATGCAACTATGGCACAAGAACTATATAGTGTGCCAATAACTTTGAAAGATGGTCGCTGGATGAAGCTAACCCGACAGTGCAGAGATAGGCAAATCCGAGCACTACTGGCTGTTGGATATCATCAACATTCCACCAGATCTGCCACATGTACAATTTAGAAGACTCCATGGTTGAACTTAAGCATAATGCACAAACCTCAAAACACAAGCACTTCTCCTTTGTTCTAGAATCTTCTGTGTCATAATTGATTTTTTTTCTAAATGAATTGCCATTATTTGTTTTTTACTTTATGATTTACAATGCACAACCACATGAATCTTAACCTTTTTATAAAACTAATTGATTTTGAATGAGATGAACTATAAGAACTAAACGAACATCTACATCATGCATATATGACTCAAAGCTTTACATGCTATAGTGTGTATTTATTCATAATTTGGTTTCAAAATCTCATGTGTTCAATACATGTGTCGCTTACTAGTTTTGAGTAGAGTAGCAAATTTCACGCGGCCCCGGGTATATCAAAATGCAGGGCCCATGCATCATTGCCTTTCGGTCGAACCTACGTCCACAATTTTTTGTACGTACTATATCTCCACTGGTCCCCGAACCCAAAATGCTGCCTCGTTCCCGTAAAACCAAGCGGCCCACACATATTTAAGGCGTCGACTCGAACCCGTTTACTATGACGTGGCCCCGCACGCCGTAGTACTCCTACAAACCCTACCGCCGCTCTCATCATCGGTTTTTTTCAAGGGGACAAGGGAGAAGCCGATTTGTAGTGGAGGCGCTTTAAAAAAATGATCTGTAGTGGAGACCCCTACCCTAGGGTGCCCTAGGTAGCTGCCGCACGCATCATTGTTTTCTCTTTTCTTTATGCTCTTGCGCCCTAGAGTGAAATGATGGTTGCTTCGTCCGTCCAGCTTAATGCGGGAAAGGTAGGGCTTTGTGATTTGACCCCTCATCGCTCATTTTCTACTACTGCGGTGCTACGACCGGGGTGCCTCCAATTCCAACCGCTACTCCGAACTGTAATTTGGTGCATCGCACGTGGAACAAGACGGTGGATGAGCCACATGTCAGCCAAAGGGGTCCTGTTAAGTGTGTCGCCATTTCGTGTGCGGACTGACCCTGCTTGAGTTGCTACGCCAACACGACAGGAGCAGCCTACCACTTGATTATGCTCTTAGTGAATCCCGACTATATTGATCTAAAAAGATACGTGCTGAACTACCCTCTCCGTCTCGGTTTTTTTATTTTTAGGCATCTCGATTTATAGGGCCTGCACGTAGTTCTAGGTCATCCATTTGACTAACTAAATATGAGTTACTATGTCACAAAAAGTATATCATTGGATTCTTAAGCGGATGTAGTTGTATTTAAAAGTCGAGGGCGGGGCTTTTCCTGCGCGGTAGGTGGGGCAGTTCCGCCTAGTCGGTTCGACAGAGACGTGAGAAGACGAGGGAGTAGGCTGCTGCAAACGTAGGGCTGTGTGATTTGACAGCGAGTTACTGCTGGACAGGTGGGGCCCCGTGATTTTACTTGCCATTATCATTTTAACTGCGACGCTACGACCGGCGTGAGTCTCCCGATTCCTGGCCACCTCCATACAGGTGCCTCTCCCAATGCTCCACCATGTAGTAGAGGCTGGCTCTTGCATGAGAGCCCACTTCTCCACTTTTTCCTTGCCTCTCTTTCCTCCACATATGCAAAAATGCCATGTAAAGCGCACTATTGTACTTACTTTTACTTGCTCCTACAGGTGCTTAAGCTTGCCACATAGGCATAAAGTCTGATGTGGCAAGTTAATCAAGAAGAGAGAGACTAGTTTGGTGACCCAAGGAAGAAACGGTGCTAAGCGCGTGTACCTAGGTGAAAAGACAATTTTGAGTCTATAGCTAATTAAATGAAGCAAACTTAGCAACACCATTTCATTGGAAGAGGTCACTCCTTGGCAAATGTGATAAATGCTAGATGTTGAGTACACCACAGTCCTGGGACGAGAGAAGGATCTAAAGGACGAAGAGAGGAAGAAGCCCGCCATGATCCAGGTTTGCGTACATAACGTTTGCTTGGTCTACCACATATGCCATGCCGACATTGACCCTGGCAGGAGCCATGGTTCATCCTTCGTACCGTAAACTGGAGAAACCTCATTACACGTTTCATCGTCATGCATGGCAGCGGAATGTACTAGATATAGACCACATCCACTACGCTGCAATGGATGGCTACCTTTGTTTCAATATCTA
Source organism: Triticum aestivum (assembly GCF_018294505.1). Classification (NCBI taxonomy): domain Eukaryota; kingdom Viridiplantae; phylum Streptophyta; class Magnoliopsida; order Poales; family Poaceae; genus Triticum; species Triticum aestivum. The sequence continues at coordinate 118,275,529 of NC_057796.1, read as the reverse complement.
CAAGGGTTGGATGAAGAGCAACAGCCAAGTGTGCGGTTCAAGCAAAGAAGTATCGGCCAAGAGGAAGAGGGACAAGGACGAAGTCGAGGACGTGGACGAGGACTCCGAGTAAGGTGGCAGTGTCATTGCTCATGGTGGTTCTAAACTTCTAATGCAGTGTCTACCGGATTAGTTGCATAGTTTAATTTCAGGTGTGCTTAGTTTAATTTGAGGGGTGTGTTGTGCTGAGCCCCCAGCAGAACTATGTTATGTTTCTTCTCGTTACTTTAACTCTTCAGTATGTACATACTACTAGTATTTCTTTAATAGAATTTAGCACCCCAATTAAGCACGTAATAGCTTTTTTAATAGTACTATATGCATAATTTGGCGACGAGCGCTCTCTATATTTACCACCTTTTTTTTAATTTCAATTTTTGCTCCATGGCGCAATCCATCGATAGTACTACTGTACAAAAGTATACATTTTTAAAAGGCTAGAGTACTGTTCATCACATATATAGCCAGTTAAATTCTCAACCTAGAACGACGTGCACGCCATGTAGTAAACCGATACGGAGGAAGTATAGTAAAAATGAGGTGATTTTACCGAGCGATCGGCGGGGGAGCATGGCCTGTCATGCGGTCCCACGTGTCATGATGTACCAAGGCGATGCGCGTGTCCCTCTTGAGGCAGAAGCAATACTACGTGGTTTGAGATGATTGCGAACCGAAGTGTGAAATAATGGTTGCTTCGTCCGTCTGGGAAGGTGCGGCATTGTGATTTGACGTCTCATTGCTCATTACTACTACTGGGCCAGTACGAGTGGGGTGCGTCCCCCTGCTGTTCTGCACTGTTATTTGGTGCTTGACACGTCGACCCGGTTGCTATATGTCCCACATGTCGGTGACAGGAAGTACAGAATTCATGAAAGGGAGCATCGACGGAGTAGTATATACAGAATTCATGAAAGGGAGCGACTTAGTTTTGGAAAAATCTGTTTTCACGGAGTACGTACCCACTAGGGTTTATAGGGCTCATCTAAAAAACATTCGTTTTTCCATTTGATAAGTCTCAATTCTACTATACTATTAGTAGTACCATTACATGTTCGATTTCGAGGTGCGTTAGATCACCCGACGCAAGCAGTGTCAAGAGGAAACTAGCCAATGCATGTACAAGTTCATGGAAATTTAGTGGTCATTCATGCATTCGTTCTAATTAATGCCTCGGTAAACATAACTTCTTGAGAAAAACGAGCGTACTAATTACTTGTGCAAACTATGAAATTAATTCGACCACTCACCGTCTACCTTGGTTGGAGAGATTTTGAAATTGAGCCATAAACTGGAAAGGAGGGAGTAGTAACTTTTGTCTCGATTACTATTTGTGGCCTTGTATAGATGCAAAATGTATTTTTTATAGCGGCCTTGTATAAGTAAATGGAGGGAGTACTAACCAAAGTACGTAGTAGGGACGAGGAGTAGATGGAGGGAGTAGTAAAATTTTCTCCTCGTGTTGCGAGCCACCGCGCGCGTGGGCGAGGGAGCGGGCGTAAAGGCGTACAGTAGTAGTAGTAGTAGTAGTAGTAGTAGTAGTACTACTACTACTACTACTACTACTACTACTACTACTACTACTACTACTACTACTCATAAGCAAGCTTCACCTCATCCTGCGAGCCACCGCGCCCGTGGGCGGGGGAGACGGCGTACTAAGCAAGCTTCTCCTCGTTCTGCGAGTTGACGGGACACATCAAAAGTACTCCAGTGTATAGAGCCTTGCCTCTAAGGTAGGCCCCACATGGTTTGCCTCTTTTTTTAATTTAACATAACGCGTCAAGTCGCAATTTGTTTGTTCACCCGTGGTAGACGATCCTCCCTCCACCAAGTGGACAACCAGTACACGTGCCAAATTACCACGTGGGCTGCCTTTTTCGCACAGAAATGAGCTCCACCGTGTACCCGCGCGGGTGTGGTTGGGAAAGAGACGGGAGTACGTGCGCCGTGCGTGCACCTCTTCTCTTCGTGCACGTCCCCCACCTACGTGGGTGTGTGAGAGAGAGATACAAACCTAGACATAATGCACCCTCCATCCCCATGCCTCCGCCCAGTCCGACCACCAGTCGCCACCACGCCCCACTCCTCCTCACCTTATCACTCATCTTTCTCCCTCCATTTTTATATACAAGGGGCCACTATCAAACAATTTGCAGATATACAAGGCCACTAACACTAATCGATGCAATATTAATGGTGTTTGCCTCGTGGTACTAGCAAAGGAGGACATTAATTATCCCTTGCATGCATGCGGGAGTTTGTAAAAAAATGCGTCTTGATGTTCCGTGCAATGCACGGGCATCTTGCTAGTCCATGAAAACAACACATGGCAAAATTCCACGGCGAATGAGGGATTTGAATCTGTTGGGAGGGGCTGTTTGGATCTTGCCCGGGGTAGCCAAAATATTGGCGACCCTTTTGTCCACCGGTGCCTTTGCCACCGATGAACGAGGAATGGCTCGGGTGCTCATGCTGTCATGCATCCTCCAGCGTGCACGTTGGAGACGAGCTCGCACGAGCTGTGTTTTTTTGTCCCACAACGCCGCCCGAGCCGCCCGCAGACCGACCGGCGACCCACAAATTACGCCATCCAACCGTAGCCGCACACATTATGACAGCAACTCAACCAACCGGACGAAATTCACGCAAACATGTAGACAAACTGATATTTCATATAAACAACGACGGAAATCATATAAAATACCGGATTTTCATACAAACATGACGGATTTCATTACATTCAAATGAACTACGCGGTGGTAGTTTTGGACAGCACAGGTATATAATACCTGGCCTAAATGGTCGTCCGCCGATCGATTTGTGTTCCTCATGTCCGGCAGCACGATCACCGGACTGCCGGGAGCCCCGGAGGTATATGCTTCAGCGCAAAGGACGGCTCGCTTCCCCGCTGCCCAACTGATATCATTGGCTGGTGCCGAAGATGATGGTGGCCGGCACCGGTTCGAGTTCATCACCGGCCACTACTTCGCCATGGCTGGCACCGGCTCGAGTTCATCCTAACATTCCCCTCTTCCGTGGAGCCCATGCGGGGTCGACGAAGGTCCTCGCAACAAAAGGATTCGGCAAGACACCTGCTGTGTACGCCGTCGTCGCCTCCGCGGTGGCCTTCATGGGACCCAAGCGGCGGCGGCCTCCCGTGTTCTACTTCTCCTCGATGATGGCGGCGGACGCGGAGGCGCTGGCCACCGACTCGTCGCTCTTCGCGCACCCGGCTTCTGTCGCTGCTTGCATGGCGCGGCCGCCGGCATGGGAGTCTCGGCCATAGAAACGGGAGACGCGGTACGAGGCGGCGGCGTGGACGGCAGCAACGACGCCCGTGCGCCGCTCCTCGTCGAGCTGGCCTGGAGCGGCGAGTTGCTGAACCGCGCGCCGGCTTGGGGCGGCAACTGGCTCCGTCGGGCGAGGGGAGGGAGGTGGATCAGCGAGCTGCATAGCTCGTATCCGGCGGGCTACCCAGCCGGCTTGGATGCGGAATAACTACTCTTCGTAAGCCATTGTAAGAGTGGACAAAATGGTGGAGGAGATAGGGGAGCGGCGGAGGTGTGCGATTCTTGGCCGGCGTTTGGCCTCGTTTAAATAGGAGATTAAATAGACGGCGGACGGGAGGAGCTTGGCCGGCGTTGCGTTTAACGCCGGCCCGGTCATGAACGGACGTGTGTCCAGAGTGGGTTTCTCGGCTTCCACACGGGCGGGTTTCATGGAGGCGTTTGAATGCGGCACAGAGGCGTGTTCAGCCGGGCGTGCCGCGAGTGGCGCCCTCGACTCTGACCTAGGACACCGCGCCATTCTTCCACTGACGTGTAGGCTCTTTGGGTGCATGGCCTGCATGTCAGTGACCCAACGCAGGCAGCGCACAGCAGAGGAACCTTTGGTGGGCCAGGGCGGTCAGAAGCGGGCATTTCATAAACCGATGATTGTTCATTGAGTGTGACGTCATCTTTTTCATGTAGATAAGCCTACTATGTTGATAGCCCGTTCGATACGTTGTGATTCATAAAGACCGCTGCAAACATCAATGTTCTGCTTATCACAGATAAGATTGATTAATACCCGTAATAATCCATGTCCTTAACAAAGGGTGCATGCACGTATAGGTTGAGCATGTGTCTTGCGTCGTGTGCTGTGTGCATGCAGGCGTGCGAGTGTTGCGTGCGTGCAAGGGTACGTTTCAGTGTTGCATGCATGGGTGCGTACGTGCGTGTGTTCGTGAGTGCATGTGTACGTGTCAGTGTTGCACGCCAGCATGCGTGCGTGTGTACGTGTCAGTGTTGCATGCCTACATGCGTGCGTGTCTTGCGTGCGTGCATGTGTACGTGCGGGGTGAGGCTACACGTCAGTCGACTGACTTTTTCATCTCTGGTGATTAGATTTTCCAGCCGTTGGATACGAAATCAAGGGTCTCCAGTTTATCATCAAACTCCACCCCCCCTGAGCCGCCACCCACCACCGGCCGAACCGCCAGCCCCCGCCGCCCGCGGCCGGCCCGCCCTCCCCGAAACCACTCCACACCGCCGGTCCGCCGCC
>NC_057796.1:118269178-118270644 GCF_018294505.1 Triticum aestivum | reverse complement strand
GCCGAGCTTTTTCTCCGGGGATCCCCACCCCACCGCCCAATGAACGCCCCCCAACCGCCGGTGACTGCCAACCAGAGGTCTCACGACTTCGAATACCCACCGACCACTAATTTATTACCATTTTTGTCCTTCATATACGCGCTGACGGGTGGGCCCTATGGTAATGTGCGCTGCTGAATGTGGACCGTTTGACTGGTCAATTGATCGTGTTATCAACAAATTACGGAGCTGTATGGTGAGCCAGTGACCATATGATCACCCTAAAATGTACTCTTATTTTATTAACATAGTACAGACTCAAACTACCATTTCTTTCTTTCATATACGGGTTGACAGGTGGGCCCCACGGTTACGCGCCCCGATGGTGCAACACTACTTGCGCCACGTGGAACGTTTGACTGGTCAATTGATTGTGTCATCAACAAAATACGGAGTTGTACGGGTGAGCCAGTGACCGTATAATCATGATATGTATTTGTTTAACACGGTACAGACGCAAGGGCTAATATATACGCGCAAGCAATCACCGCTATAAGCACACACACGCGAACCCTACCCCTATGAGCACCTTCGAGAGAGTGGGCCAGCATATATGATCTTGAGATTTTACGAAGTCACCATAGGTGCCTCGTAGTCGAGTGGAACGTCTCCTCCCACTGAACGTACATCGCCGGAAAATACTGAAATTAACACAAGATAAATGCGAGCACCGGGACTTTAACCTTGTGGGCTCAAGAAACCATTGTCCTCTAACCATCCAACCACATGTTGGTTAGCACGACAAAATGTATGTGGTGACCGTGATGAGCTTATTCTGAAGTCCAGTGACCATATCGTGCTTTCGCTTCAAATACAATGACCGTAAGTGTCGTCAACAAAATACGGAGCACGCATCAAATGTAAAGTCCGTCAATGTCATCAACAAAATATGGAGACGTATCGTGAGCTAGATACCGTTGTGCTATTGTATATGCTTATTTTCTTAGTGGCCGATTGCATGTGTGGTGTGGTGGGCACATCATTTCTAGTTGTGGTGGGTCAACATGAAGACTCATGGGTCGGTTCCATCCTGCGCCACATATAGGTTGGACCGAGACGTGTTATACGAAGACCCATGTGGAGGACTCGGCGTACAACACGAAGCTACCAGAGTCACGGAGGACTCTATCCCGATTGGTGATAAGCCGACTATATATGATTTGTAACCCTAGGCCCTTAGTATGTTATACAAGCTTCGGGGCTAGTTCGTCAATAGTATACACACACGCACAATGCCTGGTATTCACGTGTACTTTGTACACACCCCTATCACTAATATACAGTACCAGGAGTAGGCTCTTTCTTCAACTGCAAGGGTCCGATCCGAACTAGGGTAAAACTTTGCCTCGTATTACCATCCAGCCTAATAGCCAGGGGTATCCTACCGAATGATATGATGAAATCATATCTGCCAACTACTAAGAGAG
>NC_057796.1:118257275-118268703 GCF_018294505.1 Triticum aestivum | reverse complement strand
GCATGTGTATATATGCATGTGAGAGAAATAGTGTTTTCCAACTGAGATTAGTGAAAAGAGTGGTACATAGTAGTCAGAAAGAGAGAGAGAGAGAAACAGAGAGAGCATGTGCGTGAGACACCCCGACACCCTGAGAGAGATTGTGAGCATGTGTGAAAGAGAAATGCCGATGCATATAAAGTGTGTGCACTTATGCGTTAGATAGAGAGATATATAACGCGTTTGTGAGAACGGGGCGAGGCATAGTGCATCTACGTGTAAAAGGCGGTTCTACGCATTAAATTAAAATATAAATGGCATTATTATTTTTGGATGAGATCATGAATTTTGCAAATTGCGTATGGACGAAAATCGGTCTATCAGACACCCATACTCTATTGAATTCTAGCATGTGCATGTGTTTATTTCATATTATCGATCCATAGAGTGAGAGCGGTTTGAAATACAGGCAATGGATGCTTTTGCAATTCATATATAAACATTAATTAGTGCCCTCCATGTTGTTAGTGTGAAGCACTTTATACATTTGTCACTTGCATGGATACATTCCAAATTGCTAGCTACGAAATAGAATACATGTTGAATTCAACATAAAGGGGGTTTCGAAGATTCGAATTCATAGAAAGTGCATTCATCTATTTGAACCCGAGATAATGGCATTTGTAAATCAGATGTAAAAGGGGGCATCAATCTTTGTTGTGAGTTTGAACATGCTATATATATTCATACGCATCTCTAACTTTTTTTTTGCAACCAAGGAGATTATATCTGGAACCATGCATGAACTGAGGTAAGTTGCATATTTTTTAATATATACTCGTGTACAATGTATATTCAAATGTACCCCCTCCATTCCAAAATAATCGTAGCTTTAGGATTTTCAAGAGTAAAGATTTGTGAACTTTGACAAATCCTGAAAGTTCAATTCAAGAGAACCGAAAACGTTAATGCTTCTGCTCCCAAATATTGAACGAAGCGCCAAATAGGCCTCTGGTCACCCGAAACCGCGCGAGACTAATGTTTTGGTGGTAGGAAATTACTGTCCTGACTCTGGCGCGTGTAGCCTATCGGCCCAATGTCCAAAGGTCTAAACCGGGGTAGGTTTGTAACTTCACCAAGACGCCAGTCTCAACCGCCTCCGAGAAGCATTCATACGCCGTGGGCACCCACCCATGCGCTCGGCCGAAATCTATCCCGCCCACATTTGGGACACCTGACATGACTGTCCTACCCCCAACCCGTAATATGTCCGAAATTTTAGATGGGGGCAAAGTTTGTAACTTTCCCCAAATTTCAAACAAGCGCGTCTCAAACCGAAACATTGTTCCCCCTTAGTTCCCCGCCTCCCTCCGTTTCCCCATCCATACTCCGTGGGTGCGAAAACGCCCTCTCCACCAGCCGTGAAACCCTAGCCTCCTCCGTCCTCCACCCCATAGCGAGCAATCCACCGCCGCCCTCCTCCATCACGCCGGAGCCGATACCCCGACGTCGTTGTCCAACGCAACCGCAACCGCAACGCCCTCAAGGACTTAGCAGCTGAAGCCGAGGCAGAGCTGCCTCCACGACGCCGACGTGCGCCGTACTAGAACCACTCCGACCACGCCGTCCTGCGCCTCATTGCTGCGGCTCCACTGTCGCAACCGTCCACCGCACCGGAGCTGTTCCCGCTACGCCGTTGTTCGTCGCCTCGGATCTGCTTCCCCGCCGCCGACAGACGGCCACTGCACCACACTCAACAACTTGGCCATGGGTTCGTCCAAGGCTGCACCGTCCTCCACAATTTCTGGTTTCCGGCGAACAACAAGAAGATCGTCGGAAAAACAGAAGGAGGACACAACACTGCCAGCAGAAAGAGGTACTCCTCTTCAGTTATTCGTGCAAATCTTATGTCTCCGCTCACACCGTATTCATCCCACGAAAGAAACTAGTTGATCGCTTCTTACTGCATCTTCTTCGTGATACTAAATGCACAAGGTTTCCTCCCTTTTACTATTTCACCTTTGCTAGAGGTCAGTAGCCCGCCTGGATTTCAATTCAGGGTCAGTCGAACCGCAATTAAAAGAAGCAGCACCCGCTTAGGCGCGCGGAGCACCTAGTCCGCCTGTTCCCCGGGGAAGCGGCGCATCAGTGTCTATCATAGGGGTGTGGGGCGCAGGAGCTGCTTGCGCCCGATCTGGAGGTCGGCGGGGCTTGAATGGATGGCCGGGGGCGGTGCCAAGCACGGTGGTGCGGTGAGGTCGAGGGGAAGGCGCAGGCAGGGGAGGAATACTGGGCCGGTGGTCGCTGGCGTTTTGAGGAAGATCGTCAACACTGACTCGCTGGAGGTAGATGAAGGCGATCTGCCCGTTCTTTGTACATTGGACGGTGCAGAAAAAATGGACTGGCCTATTTGCTTTCAGTCGACTGTTATTTTCATAGAATCCTGTAGTAATTTAGTGTGCCATGCATGCTGTAGAGCTATCATATGTCTCCCATCATTTATTTCTCACCGACCTGCTATCTGCTACCTTTACACTGTACTAATTGTGCACACACTTCACCCATACTCACACTATTGTTTTTCTATGCATGGGTATTTCAGACTCTAACGCAGTGTTGATGAATGCAGAAAAGAAAAGACAGAAGTCGCTCTAGTGTAATTCGAAGATAAGCACTAAGCATTTCAGCGCTCTAATGGGTGCAGTGTCAGCAGTTGGAGACAGTAAACGTAGCTCTGCAGTTGATGATCTCAATTGCCACACACAACCATGCCAGGTGCTTGCTTTAACTTCGCGCTGTCAAATGTGGTTGCATGTTGCATATGGTGTCTAGCTTGTATTGCTTCCAATTTGGTTAAATTGCATCTGCTTACTTTACACATTATACCTTTGATAATGACATGCCTTCCTGTTTTTGATACATACTACATATGTCTATTAACCATGTTCGTACATCAAACTAATGCTCTTTTGTATCCCTCGTCAATCACTTATGATGAGACAGTCACCCGAGTGGGTTACTGTGAGACGCCCTACTCGTTTAAAGAGTGCAGTGTCATCCTCCCCACATGATTCTCAAGAAACAGCAAGGCTAAATGAAGATAGTCAACGTAGCTCTCTAGTTGATCACCGCAATTCCCCCACACCACCATCGCAGGTGCTTGCTCTTACTTGGCAGTGTGATATGTGGTTGCATGTTGCATATGGTGTCTACCTTGTAATGCTTCTAATTAGGGTAAATTGCATCTGCTTAGTTAACACATTATACGTGTGAATATGACATGCCTTCCTGTTTTTGGTACATACCACGTCTTTCTATTAACCATGTTCTTACATCAAACTACTTTTCTTGTGTATCCCTCATCAATGCTCCTAATTTGTTAAATTGCATCTCCTTAGCTTACACATTATACATGCGAATATGACACGCCTTCCTGTTTTTGGTACATACTACATCTGCCTATCACACCATGTTCTTACATCAAACTACTGTTCTTGTGTATCCTGCGTCTATCGCTTATGATGAGACAGTCACGCGCGTGGGTTAATATGAGACGCAATACTCTTATAAAGAATGAAATTTCATCCTCTCCACATGATTCTCAAGAAACAGCAAGCCTAAATGAAGATATTGAACGTAGCTCTGTACCTGAAGACCGCACTTCCCCTACACCACCATCACAGGTGTGAATATGTCAAGCCGTCCATTTTTTCGTACATATTCCATCCTTGTATCATGACTTTGCCTTTCATCAGAGTAGTGTTCGTCAGTATCATGCATGAATGAGTTCTGAAGAGCGAATGATATTCCTTTTTCTTGTCGGTATGACCTCACAATGCAAAATCAATAAAGCTGAAGGAAATTGGCAAGGCATTGGATGATGGTGGTCCTTCCGAGCAACTGAAACGGAGGTTCTCTACAGATTCTACTCCGCCATCCTCCCAACAAGATTCGCATGACAACGCAAGGCTAGACAGTCAACGTAGCTGTGTAGATGATGAGCACATCTCCCCTACTCCACCATCATAAGTGCTTGCTCTAACTTGGCACTATTATATGTGGTTGCATGTTGCGTATGATGTCTAGCTTGTATTGCTTCTAACTTTGTTGAATTGCATCTGCTTACTTTACACATAATGCCTGTGAATATGACATGTGTTCCTGTTTCTACATCAGACTACTATTCTTGCATATCCCGCATCAGTCACTTATGATAAGGCACCTTTAAGTCGCCACTGTGATATTGGTTGTGTCTTGCATATGATTTCTAGCATGTACTGCTTCTAATTTGTTGAAACACCATACAGTTTGAACTTGGCAGAGTGATATTGGTTGCATCTTTCATATGGTGTCTAGCTTGCAGTGCTTCTAATTTGTTGAAATGCCTTCTGTTTAGTTACCACATCATAGGTGTGAATATGTCACACCATCCTATTTTTCATACATATTCCATCCTCGCATCATGTGTTTGCCTTTCATCCGAGTAGTGTTCGTCACTATCATGCATGAATGAGTTCTGAAGAGCGAATTTTATTCCTTTTTCTTATCGGTTTGACTTCACAATGCAAAATCATTACAGCTGAAGGAAATTAGTCCGGCAGTGGATGATGGTGGTCCTTCGGAGCAACTCAAATAGGGGGTCTCTATAGATTCTACTCCGCCATCCTTCCAACAAGATTCGCAAGACAACACAAGGCTGGACAGTCAACGTAGCTGTGTAGATGATGAGCACATCTCCCCTACTCCACCATCACAGGTGCTTGCTCTAACTTGACACTATTATATGTGGTTGCATGTTGCGTATGATGTCTAGCTTGTATTGCTTCTAACTTGAATTGCATCTGCTTAATTTACACATAATGCATGTGAATATGACACGTGTTCCTGTTTCTAGAACATACGTGCACATGACAAGCACATCTCCCCTACTCCACCATCACAGGTGCTTGCTCTTACTTGGAACTGTTATACGTGGTTGCGTTTTCCGTATGATGTCTAGTTTGTATTGCTTTTGATTATGTTGAATTGCATCTGCGTAGCTTACAACTTATACCTGCAACGATCACTTACCCATAAGACACATTTAACTTGGGACTGTGATGTAGGTTGCATCTTGCATTGTCTTCTAGCTTGTACTGCTTCTAATTTCTTGAAATGGCACTTACGATGAGACACTTTTTACCTGATAGAGTGATATTGGTTGCATGTTCATATGGTGCCTAGCTTTCATTTCTTCTAATTTTGTTGAAATGCCTTCCGCTTACTGTTTTTTCATACATATTCCATCCTCCTATCGTACGTGTGAATATGAAACGCTGTCTTTTTTTGTATATATTCCATCCTCCTATCATGTGCTTGCCTTACATCAAAGTAGTGTTCGTCTGTATCATGCATCAACCAGTTATGCAGAGCTAATTTTATTCATCTTCTTGTGGTTTTGACTTCATAAGGCAATATCAGAAAATAGGAAGAAAAAGAGTAAGTTAGGGGATGTTGGTGGTCCTCCGGACCAACGCAAACAGAGACTCTCTAGATTTGCCACTGCTACTGCTAATGAAGTTGAAGTCCCAAGTCTACATGATGAGTTCATCTCCCATACTCCACCATCGCAGGTGCTTGCTCTAAGTTGACAGTGTGATAATTGGTTTCATGTTGCATATGTTGTCTAGCCTGTATTTCTTCTATTTTGATTAAGTTGCACGTGCTGAGTTTACGTTATACATGTGCATATGACATGGCTTTCTGTGTCTAGAATACACTGCATCTATCTATCATACCATGTTCTTACATCAAAGTACTGCTGTTGTGTATCCCGCATCAGTCACTCGTGATTGGACGCTTTTAACATGGCAGTTTGATAGTGGTTGCATCTTGCATTGATTCTACGTTGTACTGCTTCTAATTTTTCGAATTGCCACTTATGACAAGACACTTTTAACTTGGCAGAGTAATATTGGCTGCATCTTTCATATGGTGTCTAGCTTGCATTACTTCTATTTTCTTGAAAATCCTTCTGCTTAGTTTGCACATCGTAGCTGTGAATATGTCATGCCGTCCTATTTTTCTTACATATTCCATCCTCATACAGTTGTCTTACATCAAAGTATTGCTTGTCTGTATCATGCATCAATGAGTTCTGAAGATTGATTTTATTCTTTTGTGTTGTGGGTGCAGCTTGACATGGCAAAGTCAAAAAAGAGCAAGGAAAATAATATAGTAGGGAGTGCTGTTACTCGTCGGGTGAAACGGAAAAGGTTCTGCCGTCGAGATTCTGCTGGTACTTATAGTGTAGTAGAAGGTCCAAGTCCACCGGCTAAATCTACAAACACAGTATCACCTGCTCCACCAGCTGCAGCATCTGCTTCAACTGTACCATCATCTCAACCAGTTACTCGTTCGTTTGCTCCGGAACTGGCCAGTTCCCAAGCTGCCTTCACACCTAACACTACTTCCGAAGCCCTGCTGACACAATAGGACTTGGCAAGATCAGATGAACCTCATGAGCATCAACACCAAGACGGTACCTAACCGAGTCAAGTTGCAGTTGCATGCTCCTTTATATGTACTCTCACAGTTTGATGTACACTAACACTTTCCATATTCGTTGTTGAACTAGCACCACGGCGCAAGCGGAAACAGACATCAGGGATAATGCTTGACAGATTAACAAAATCTAAAGGAGGAAGAATGGAGATCCATTTTGAGGCAGGTTTAAAAAGGCCACGTGATGCTACAGAGTCAGCCAAGTTAGTATCAGAGGCAGCCATTGCCGTTAGGTGTCATGCACGTATCCTCCCAACGTGGATCCAGTACAGGAATGAGAAAGACAATACCCAGTTTAACACCTTCCTTGACCATTTATCTGTCAGTAATGTTATTCATCGCAATTAGTAATATTGTCTTGCTCTGTCCCATACTTTCTAGCTTCCTCCTAATAAGACTCACATTCTTTTTTCAACAGATGAGGTTCAAGTTGGCTCCGAAAGATGATGCAACTAAACAAGCATGCACTCATGTTTTTCAGTCTGCTCTGCGACAGTATCGGTACCACCTTAGAAAATCTCACTTTGAAGGCAAGGCTAACAATGAAATCGCCCAAACATCTCCAGTGGAATATATTACAGATGAAGACTGGACAACCCTCGTTAAACACTGGTCTGATCCAAAGTATCAGGTAGGCTATATGTATTTGATCAGACCACATATTGAACTTGTATTTATGTATGTGCCTTACAAGTGTATCTTCTTCTAGGCTAACTGTTTGAAGAACAAAACCAACCGTTCTAAAGTGAAATTCCAACAGACAACAGGATCTCGTAGCTATATTGCACACTGCGAGGCTCTTGTAAATAGCTGCTACTTCCTTCTTTTTTTTGTGCCATATTATCGTATCTATATTGACTTGTTCCAAATACAGAGGAAAGCCCGTGCGGACCAAAAAGAACCTGAACCGAATGCAGTGCAAATCTTCAAGGATTGCCACACCAGCAAGATGAAGGGCATGAGCACACCAATTCAAGCCGCTGTTGTAAGTCCTTACTCCTCCTGCCTTGAACTGATTGGTACTGGGATGTGTTCATTTAAATACTTGGTTTGCAGCCAATGTCAGTTACTCTGTTCACTTTTATTCACAGTTGTCTTAACGTATCATTTCACCTTACATGGTTTAAAAGAGATGAAGGATATTCTTTTGGTCTTGATCTGTAATCTAGTTGTTATGTTCACGTGCGCACACAATGATAAAATAGCCTGTTTGTTTTATATCTGTTTGCCCATGATATGAATGATGTCATACTAGGTTCATCCTACTTTAAACAATGTCTCTTTATCCTTAGATGTCAACGAATGTGAGGAAATAGACAATACAGTACGCATGCTGCATGGACATATGTTCCGAAAGTGATTTTATTATGTAGTTGGCACTACAATACATGCTAATGTGTTACAGTAGTTCACCAAAATAAGTTATGTATAAACGTTTAACCTACTTTGTTTGTTTTTGTCTCATTAGTAACTTATCCGGTACACTAATCTACAAGTTCAAACTTTCAAGAAGCTATGGAACAAATGATTGAACAGCCACAACCACCTGAAGGTGACGAGGCTACTACATGCACAATGTCACCTCTTGCTGCAGTGCGTCAGTATCTCTCCACTAACAGTGCAAAAAGCACCTTCCTGCATAATTCTGGGTTGGTTGTCAAGGTAACCTCGTCCAAATCGCCTACTGAACAAAATCTTCCTGCTAGACAGAGTGATATATCTACGCTCCAGACACAAGTCCAATCCCTAATGGACGTTGTTTCGGAAACAAGAATAGTGGTTGAGAAATGTCGTCAAGATATGAATGGTTTTGAAACCAGACTATCAGACATTCGCTTCGTTGTTCAAGAGCAATGGCGGAAAAAGGTGGAGATCGTGCTGCTCCATCAGATTCTATAGCCTGAAACATTAGCACTCAGGTCAAATGATCTGTGCTTCTATACATCTGATGGTGCTTTTATCTGGAAGGACTATAAACTTTATGCCAACAGGCCTTTTGTTGTATGGTTGGAATTTATTTTGTTGTGATACAACATTTATGATGCTACCTCAGGCTGCAGTAATTACGACGCTATTTTTGTATAGTGTAGGTTTATCTTAGTAATGTATTCGGCCGAAAGCTTCGTAGGAGCCCAACATGCCAACATTCGTCGGGCCCATTCCAATTCTGCTAAAAACGATTACGGGCCGAAATTGGCATGTAGCCCACTAAAAATATCTAGGCCTAAATCAGCATAAGCTTTCATATTTTTCTGGTAGGCTTGTGCCCATAGTGGGCCTTTAACAGGCCTAAACATAATTTGGGCCCTCAGTAAAAATAGGCCGTTTACAGGTGTAAATATCTCGAGCCCATAAAAAACATGGGCCTTTAATAGACCAAAAGTGAGATTGGGCCCTGATTGTGCCAAATAACCCACTGGACTTAGCAAGCCGAAATGGTGGCCCATTTACGATGCGGATCTTTGACAGGCCGAAATTCGGACGGGCCGTAAATGCGCCGACCTAATACACGGGCCTGTAACAGGCCGGAACTTCAGTCGGGCTAGATTATCGTCATTTTTATATGGGCCGTTAATGGGCCCGATATGACGTTGGGCCACATATGGCCCATGGTTTACGTTCGGCGTTAACAGGCCGAAAATGACAACAGGCCGAAAGTGGCCCAAAGCTATAGTGGGCCTCTAACAGGCCGAATGTCAGACATGGCCGAATATGACCCAAATCTTCACGGTCGTTTATGGGCCGAGAGTTTTGATGGCCTGTAAATGGGCCCAAATGAAGCCGGACCTTTAACAGGCCGGAAATACACCGGGCCGTAATTCGGCCCAATTACTTAGCGGACTGTTAACGGGTCAGAAGTGACCATGGGCCGCGTTGATGACAAGTTTAGGACAGGCCGGTTATGGGCCGATTTGACAGAGAATGTTGGGCCTTTAGCTAGGCCGGCCCATTATGGTCTGCAGAATCTTGTGGGCCTTTAGCTGGGCCGGCCCATTGTGGTCCGCAAAATCTTGTGGGCCTTTAGCTGGGCCGGCCCATTATGGTCTGCAAAATCATGTGGGCCTTTAGCTGGCCGGCCCATTATGGTTTGCTAAATTTTGTGGGCCTTTAGCTGGGCCGGCCCATTATGGTCCGCTAAATCTTATGGGCCTTCGGTTGGGCCGGCCCATTTAAACTTTGTGGGCCACTTTTGGATCGGTCCACGTGTCAACATATCATAGGCCCATCTCGACCATTGGATGAGTGACACTTGTGCCAACGCGGAGCTGACGCGTGGATCTGTCAGCCAATGAGAATTTTACACGTGGAAAATCGGCATTGGTCGTGGCTGTTAACGGGTTATCGGATCCAAAATCCGACCCGATAGCTTAACGGTGTTCCGTTACGGTCGATGCCACGTGTCGGTCACCCTTGACAAAAGCACTTCTGTGACGCGCGATTTATCATCATGGAAGTGGACACTTCCGTGATGATAATTTTGGCAATGTCATGGAACACATCTACGACAGCACAGGTCTGACTATCTTGATTCTGTCACAAATTTGTCATGTATGTACATGCATGACAAAAAACGCGACCTACTATGACAAACACGTATCATCACGGAAGTGTATTTTCTTTGTAGTGCGTGCTTCTGAACAATGCCGTCCAAGGCTGCCTTGCGGTCCAAGAAGGCCAGTGTCCTATCGTCCTCCTCTTGCATGTAGTAGTCCTTGAGGACGATTTGCGCGTAGACGTGGGTGATTATGTCGATGGTGTCTTGCTGCGCCAGGCGCTGCGCGGCGAGCGCGACCTCGAGGTGGACATTCTCCGGCGCGACGGCGGGCAGTCGCAGGGCCACCAGTGCGTCGAAGAGGTTGTCACCATAGAGGCCGTTGAGGGTGGCAGGCATCGCAGAGCCTGGGCACGTGGGCTGAAGGTGTAACGACCCGGATTTGGTAAAATCCAAGTCTCTGTGCTTACTGTGTGTGACGCCCGGATACTCAAGCTACAGTAAAACTCTGCTAATTGTGCCACGTTACCTCCGTTACTGTTGCTAATCTATCGTTAGATCAAAACCGGTCCAAAATTCAAAGTTCAAAATCAAGCAAACAATAAAAGTTTTCAAATATTAAAACTAAAATGTTCGGAGTGAACCAAATATTGCATAGATAATAATGGTGGAGAAACCTAACTTTAATAAAATGTTTAAGTGTTCAAAATAATTAAAATAGAGGTTTAACTATTAAAATAAATGCCTTGTAAATTTTATAAAATATTAAACTATTTTAATTTGGGTTGGGAATTAATGTGGCAATAGTATATTTAAAAGTATTAATTTAAGTGCTAGTGATAATTTTTATAAAACTAAAATAAAAGAGGAACTAACAGAAAAATAAGAAAAAGAAAAACCAAAAACAAAACAGAAAAAAAATACGAAACAAGACCCCCCGTCCCCTGGGCCGTTCGGCCCAGCAGGGCACCAGGCCAATGGGCTGGCCCAGCCGCGCCCCTGCATAACCCCTCCCCACCCCCGAAACCCTAGGCCTCACCCACTCTCTCACCGATCCCCTTCTCTTCCCCGTCTGGATCGGGCGCACGCCCCGCCCCCGACGCGGTCGCCCCCTCCCTCGCCCGGAGCCTCCGCCGGCGCCACCTCGCCACGACTTCGCCCCGCCGTACCCGGCCGCGGTCGTCGCTGCTCCCGGTGAGCCTCCCCGCGCCGCTGCCACCACCGCCCCCCCTTGCTGGCCCGCATCGTTCTAGATCGAGGCAACCGCCTCGACCTCGCCGCCGGACACCGCTCGCCGGAGCCGCTCCGCGTCGCCTCGCCTCCTCACCTCTCCCTCGTCGGCTTCGTCGAGCCTCGCCGCCCCGTCCGCGACCACGCCATCGCCGGATCCCGCTGGGCTGCCTCATCCCCGTC
>NC_057796.1:118255543-118257265 GCF_018294505.1 Triticum aestivum | reverse complement strand
CTCACCCACTCTCTCACCGATCCCCTTCTCTTCCCCGTCTGGATCGGGCGCACGCCCCGCCCCCGACGCGGTCGCCCCCTCCCTCGCCCGGAGCCTCCGCCGGCGCCACCTCGCCACGACTTCGCCCCGCCGTACCCGGCCGCGGTCGTCGCTGCTCCCGGTGAGCCTCCCCGCGCCGCTGCCACCAACGCCCCCCCTTGCTGGCCCGCATCGTTCTAGATCGAGGCAACCGCCTCGACCTCGCCGCCGGACACCGCTCGCCGGAGCCGCTCCGCGTCGCCTCGCCTCCTCACCTCTCCCTCGTCGGCTTCGTCGAGCCTCGCCGCCCCGTCCGCGACCACGCCATCGCCGGATCCCGCTGGGCTGCCTCATCCCCGTCACCCGTGCCGCCTGGACCTCGCCGGAGCCTCCCCACCGGACCTCGTTGTCTCCTCCCCGACGCCCCCACGACGCCGCCCCGTGCTGGGCTTCCTCCTCGGGCCGCCGCACGCCGCCACCGACTCCGGCCACCCCGAGCCTCCCTCGAGCCTGCTGCCATGCCCTACGGCTCCACTGTGAGCTCCGCCGCGAAATCCCTCCCCCCCGCCGTGCTCGATTCCGCTGCCCAGCCCTCATCCCGTGGAGCACCGAGCTTCGGCCGCCGCCATGGGCGACGAGCACCACGCTCCCGAACCCCCCTCTGCTTGTACGCGCTCCCGCGCGCTGGCCGCGCCCAGCGCCCCACCCCGCTGAGGCCTCTCCGCCGCGCCCTGGCGCCGCACCGCCGTGGCCTCACCGCTGTCGCCTCCGGCGACCGGCCTCGCCGTGCCCTCTTGTCGCCGGTGCCCCTGTGGTGGCCACGGGCCTGCGTGCCCGCAACCGCGCCCAAAACCACTATGGCCCCCTGGGGCCTATGACACATGGGCCCCGCCCCTAAAACGTTTTTAAAAAAAAGGAAAAGGAATTAAATAAATAAATAATTAATAAAAATAAATAGATAAATAACAAAAATAATTCATAATAATAATAATAATAATAATAAATTAATTAATAAAAATGTAATTATTAAAATTATTAATTAGTTAATTAATTAATTAAGTTAATTAATCCAAATTAAATTAATCTAATTAATTAGATAGTTAATTAAACAGTAATTATTTAACTAAAACCCTAATTAAGCTAAGAAGTGTATGACATGCGGGACCCACCCGTAGTTGACCCAGTCAAATGCACAGTTGACTGCTGACGTTAGTATGATGTCATGCTGACGTCATATTTTACTGTTCTGGATAATGTTGAATAAATTAATTAAATAAATCCTAAAATGATTTAAATCTTTCAAAATTAATATAAAATAATCCGTAGCTCGAATCGAAAAACTTTGTATATGAAAGTTGCTCAGAACGACGAGACGAATCCGAATGCGTAGTCCGTTTGCCAGCCAAATGTCCCTAGCATAGTGAACCTGCAACATTTCACCTCTGGTTCATCTGTCCGAAAACGTGAAACACCGGGGATATTTTCCCGGATGATTCCCCCCTTCGCCGATATCGCTTACTACCGCGTTAGGGCATACCTAGCACCGCGTTTTGCCTCCTTATGTTTTGTGATGCTTTGTTTGCTCCGCATTTACTGTTTCTTCCCCCCCTCCTTCTCCGGTAGACTGCGAGACCGACGCTGCTGCTACCCAGTTCGACTACGGAGTTGACGATCCCTCCTTCTTGTCTGAGGAACCAGGCAAGC
>NC_057796.1:118248975-118255533 GCF_018294505.1 Triticum aestivum | reverse complement strand
CCTTGATCACCAGATATCGCCTATTCTTCTCTATACTGCTTGCATTAGAGTAGTGTAGCATGTTACTGCTTTCCGTTAATCCTATCCTGATGCATAGCCTGTCATTGTTGCTATAGTTGTTACCCTTACCTGCTATCCTACTGCTTAGTATAGGATGCTAGTGTTCCATCAGAGGCCCTACATTCTTGTCCGTCTGCCATGCTATACTACTGGGTCGTGATCACTTCGGGAGGTGATCACGGGTATATACTTATATACTCTATACATGACACATGTGGTGACTAAAGTCGGGTCGGCTCGTTGGGTACCCGCAAGTGATTCTGATGAGGGGGCTGAAAGGACAGGTGGCTCCACCCCGGTAGAGGTGGGCCTGGGTTCCTGACGGCCCCCGATTGTTACTTTGTGGCGGAGCGACGGGGCAGGTTGAGACCACCTAGGAGAGAGGTGGGCCTGGCCCTGGTCGGCGTTCGCAGATACTTAACACGCTTAACGAGATCTTGGTATTTGATCTGAGTCTGGCCATTTGGTCTATACGCACTAGCCATCTACGCGGGAGTAGTTATGGGTATCCCGGCGTCGTGGTATCAGCCGAAGCCTCCGTGACGTCAGCGACTGAGTGGCGCGCGCCGTGTTGGACCGCTTTGACGTAACCGCCGTGATCGTGTGGGTTGCTAGGTCTGCTCGCGGCCGCGTTCGCAACATGCAGGTGTGCATAGGGCGATGGGCCCAGACCCCTGCGCGCTTAGGATTAGACCGGCGTGCTGACCGCTCTGTTGTGCTTAGGTGGGGCTGCGACGCGTTGATCTTACGAGGCCGGGCATGACCCAGAAAAGTGTGTCCGGCCAAATGGGATCGAGCGTGTTGGGTTATGTGGTGCACCCCTGCAGGGAAGTTTATCTATTCGAATAGCCGTGTCCCTCGGTAAAAGGACGACCCGGAGTTGTACCTTGACCTTATGACAACTAGAACCGGATACTGAATAAAATACACCCATCCAAGTGCCAGATACAACCCGGTGATCGCTCTCTAACAGGGCGACGAGGAGGGGATCGCCGGGTAGGATTATGCTATGCGATGCTACTTGGTGAACTTACCATCTACTCTCTTCTACATGCTGCAAGATGGAGGCTGCCAGAAGCGTAGTCTTTGACAGGATTAGCTATCCCCCTCTTATTCTGGCATTCTGCAGTTCAGTCCATCGATATGGTCCTTTACACATATACCCATGCATATGTAGTGTAGCTCCTTGCTTGCGAGTACTTTGGATGAGTACTCACGGTTGCTTTTCTCCCTCTTTTCCCTTGTCTATACCTGATTGTCGCAACCAGATGCTGGAGTCCAGGAGCTAGAGATCTCGAGGATGATTCTACATGGAGTTCGGCTTCGAGGAGTAGTTAGGAGGTCCCAGGCAGGAGGCCTTGCCTTTTCGATCGTTGCTACTTTTGTGCTAGCCTTCTTAAGGCAAACTTGTTTAACTTATGTCTGTACTCAGATATTGTTGCTTCCGCTGACTCGTCTATGATCGAGCAATTGTATTCGAGCCCTCGAGGCCCCTGGCTTGTATTATGATGCTTGTATGACTTATTTATGTTGTAGAGTTGTGTTGTGATATCTTCCCATGAGTCCCTGATCTTGATCGTACACATTTGCGTGCATGATTAGTGTACGGTCAAATCGGGGGCGTCACAAGTTGGTATCAGAGCCGACTGCCTGTAGGAATCCCCCTTTTCAACTCCTTGGCCGAAGTCGAGTCTAGACATTTGAAAAACTTTTACTAACATGGCCGTGTGTCTTACGGGCCCATGTCGCCATTGGGTGGTATTAGGATCTTTTACTCCTTGTCTATACTCTGGGACTCTGATCTCTTTTCTACTCGGGTTAAATGAATTTTGCTAAATCTAACATTAGGATCTCGTTATCACTTTCACCCGGAGAGCCCCTTATTACTGATGATCATCTGCTGCCCGAGAAGACCCTGAAGATACTCTCCGCTGATAACCCGAGAACTTGTGTTTATCGCTTTTGCAATTCCCTTTCATCGATAAACTCCTATGGATAACCACGTATACTCGCCACTCATACAATGTTTCCCAGATGATCTTGTTATTACAAGATACCCCGAAATTCTCTTTGCTGCTCCGAGAATCTTTTGAGCTTACTGCCTTGCTGTTCTTTGCCACATGAATACCACTACGGATAATTTCTAGCACTTACCGAGTATCCGGTCATCCCCAGTTGTTTCAAGTATTCCACAATAGTCTTCAAAATACTATTCGATCTTCCGAAAATCCTCAGGAGGCTATTGCTCTTGAAATTCTTGTTTGCTTGCATTATGGTTAATCCCAAAATTCTCGTAATCTTATTGGCATCTCTTGTCATTATCATTTTGAGTCCGTTGATTCAATTTGTTGCGAATGCTCGCAATCCTCAATCATATCCTAGAATTCATTCTTCCGGCTCAGACGTCATTTTAAACGTGAGCTGGATCTCGACCTATCAAATTGCCATCGATTGTACCCCTAAGCCTACTCAACTTATCCATCCTTGATCAGAGCGTTGCTTCTGACCCCCCTGAGTTGGAAATCATAATTCTTTTGCATTCGAACTTTGAGTTAGTCAGTTGTTTCTATAATCAGATCTCCTGGCATTCTTCTTCCTCTGGTTGAGTACCGATGCTCACATCAGATCCCTTGTGGACCATCGGTTCCTTTGTTGGATTTTATCCGACAGTGTCCTTCCTATTGAATAACCTTGTGAGCCTTTCCATGGGTATATAATGCCTTTGGTAAATTGTATCATCTGATTTTGAACAATGCTCTTCTTTCGAGCTTGTAATATTTACTCCGAAGTTTGTGGTATATGTTCCTAGGATGCCTTGATGGGTTGAACCTATGCCTTTCATAATACGTGTGAACTCGGAAGTTTTCATGAGTCATACTCTTCTGGTATTTTGCCAGATAAAATTTCAACACTACAACTTCTTTGAAAAATGAGAAGTAAATGGAAGGTTATGCGTTGAACAAGTGGGAGTCGACCTTGAACCCTGTGTTCATGCCCATGGACACGATGTATACCTTATCATGGAAGCTTCTCTTAAAATTATCCCCTTGTTATAAGTTCATCTTGTATCCATGGTTCGATCATTTATGATCGTGATTTCTGACCATGTTCTCCTTTAAATACCATTTCTCGTGCAAGTTTAAGCACTTGTCTTCTGCAGAGTAATACCCCAGTCCAACCTCTACTTTGAATTGTCATCGAGTATTACCCCCTGGTATCTCGAGATTATCACGGAACTGCATAACTTCTTATGAGTTCTCCATCAAGTATTACATTCTCATTGATTCCAATTTTTCACGGGCTCCGAGTTATTAAACACTCAAGGACATCGATAGCTGAATCGAGTCCGCACTACGGTTCAACAACTCTTAGTAATCTTCTTTAAGTGCGAGTTTGTACCCGATCGCGCCATTCCTAGCCTGTTTGGCTATATCATTATCTTGATGATTGTAACTGTGCTACCTGGTCCTTATTCCCGGAGCACCACTTTCGACGATGAGCTAAGCTTACGTCGACTTTCCTCGTCATATCGTTTCACCTCGAACAACAAAATTGGCCCCGAGTTTGTGTAGTATCTGTGGCTCCAATAATCTTTGTTGCATCAGTCCTTTTGCTTGATGCAGTCGCTGATCAATTGCTTCTTCGTGGATCCTCTCGACAAATGTGTCATGATCATCATCAACATTCCGAGCTCCTCAAGGATATCAATTGAATTCATGATGAGAAATACCATCCTTGCCCTCGATGATTTGTGTTATCATCGACCACTCGATTGCCTTCTGTTCAACACAAACTTGTTCGTGTTTTGTGTTGTACCTTGATTTCCTTGCTATCTAGCTTATGATATATTCTACCTTGGAGTATTACCATCTTTTATGTCAAGTATGTCGTAAGAATTTCACCACCTCGTATGACATCTTGGTACAGTGATACTTCTCCCCATCACCATTCTTTCTTGGTCCCCGTGTTGTTTCTAAAAGGAATACCGACCAATGGTCTGTGATGTGTAAATTCTAAACTTCTAGCAACCCTATTGCTTTGAAGTTATTGGTCTATAGTTTCATTCTACGTCTATGGCTTAATGAATCATCATTCGGACATTGATTGTGCTACCTAGCCCATATTTCGGGTGCACATTTCAACCAATGTTTAACTGTGTATGTTTTCCTCCAGCATACATCATTAAGTCATTCGATCTAGCTAATGATTATCTCCTTGTTCACATAGTGATGGAAATCCATCTTTTGGAAATCTCAATGGATTGTCGCTGAGTCAATCAGTCACCTCCTCACCTCTCCTTGATGTAATGATGAACCCTTGTTCGGAACTCGCTTCCATAGTTCATCTCCCAAGAATCTCCGATGTCGTTTCGACAATTTGTGTTGCACCTTTCTTCTCAGGCAGCCTGAGTCTGAGTTATCCTGACACCAATCAGATCTGAATCTCGGTCAGATATGATGGTTGGAACATATTTCCAAGAGTTATAACATTGGCCTATTTATGACCCGGTAAGGGATGACATGTCGAACACACCTGGCCGGAGGACCTGTTGTTATAAGCTTTCCTTTCAGCAAGGTTATCTATTCTTCCATGAGGAAATTGTAAGACTTATTCTATAAGTTGTTCCTGATGGATCCTTTTTGTTTCCAAATTCTGATCTTCACCTGTTGACCATGTCAATGCTATCTCAAAGCATGTCTATGGTACTCCGATTTTCAACAGGAACATTTGAAGCCCAAAGCTAATTGTTTCCTGCTCAATTATCCAAACACCGTTGTATGGGTAATGTCATGAAATTTCCTTCCCCTTACCTAAAGAGTTTTCTACATTATATCCTGTCATGAATATCATGCTCAGCTTGTCCTTGGGAAGGATATACCCTTGAAATATGTGTTTAAACACATTTTCCTTTCCATTCTTCTGTTTAATCTGATAATCATATTTTCCTTTCCATTGTTTGGTTTAAACTTTCTGGTGATCTATATGATCTAAGCAGTAATATTCTCCTGCTTATGTAAACACCTCGGTGTACAACTCTGTCAGTAAGACCCTGTTACTATTGTTGGTGACATTTCGGTAACCAGCGATGGACGAGAACTTTGCCTAATGGTCCGCCTCGTTTCAACGAGCAGGAAAATGGTTCTCTTCGTCCCTCGCCCTTGGTACCGACGATGTTGCTGACATATAATCGACAGGCTACCCTCTGACATGTCTTACTATCATGACCGTGCAAGATGTCACCGTTCCTCCTACTTTTAATCCACATGGTGGGCCCATAACCCACAGTTCCACAAGATCGAAACCTGACTCTTCTATACAACCCTGTTTCTAATGGTTATACCTCACACTTGGCTCCGTATTTAATTCACGGACCACCGTCCTACTGATCTATACTGGCATCAGACATAATACTTATTCCGATTGCTTTGAACCCCATTCACACTTTGTTTCAGGCTTCGAACGATTGCCTACCCGTTTGAAACTCCTCATGGTACTTTTTTACTTGCTCTCGGCTTTTCTTAAGATTTAGTTCGAGAGATACTTTCCGCTACCTTCCCCGATGTTATTGACCAGATAGTAAACCCTGCAGAAGTCCGTTCTTCCAGAATACCCCCTTACTCTGTCGTAAGTACGATGGAGTTCCCGAAGAAAGGTCGGCAACTTCACCATGATGACCTAAAGCAGAGAAATGAAGACATCAATGTATTGGACCGGCCTCTTCGAGAAGAGCAAGCCAGGATGAGAAGACCCACTAGATTCGTTACCAAACCTTCCCCCCTGTCACTACCTCTTAAATCTCGGGACGAGATTTCTTGTAGTGGAGGAGAATTGTGACGCCCGGATACTCAAGCTACAGTAAAACTCTGCTAATGGTGCCACGTTACCTCCGTTACTGTTGCTAATCTATCGTTAGATCAAAACCGGTCCAAAATTCAAAGTTCAAAATCAAGCAAACAATAAAAGTTTTCAAATATTAAAACTAAAATGTTCGGAGTGAACCAAATATTGCATATATAATAATGGTGGAGAAACCTAACTTTAATAAAATGTTTAAGTGTTCAAAATAATTAAAATAGAGGTTTAAATATTAAAATAAATGCCTTGTAAATTTTATAAAATATTAAACTATTTTAATTTGGGTTGGGAATTAATGTGGCAATAGTATATTTAAAAGTATTAATTTAAGTGCTAGTGATAATTTTTATAAAACTAAAATAAAAGAGGAACTAACAGAAAAATAAGAAAAAGTAAAACCAAAAACAAAACAGAAAAAAATACGAAACAAGACCCCCCCTCCCCTGGGCCGTTCGGCCCAACAGGGCACCAGGCCAATGGGCTGGCCCAGCCGCGCCCCTGCATAACCCCTCCCCACCCCCGAAACCCTAGGCCTCACCCACTCTCTCCCCGATCCCCTTCTCCTCCCCGTCTGGATCGGGCGCACGCCCCGCCCCCGACGTGGTCGCCCCCTCCCTCGCCCGGAGCCTCCGCCGGCGCCAC